>NC_043716.1:48052747-48084481 GCF_006229205.1 Suricata suricatta | reverse complement strand
CTTTGGATCGCCTGTCCCAGGGCCATCCACCTGGCTGTAAGGAACGCCTTCCCTTCCTGGGGCTCTTTTCTGGGGTGTCTGTTTGCCTCCCCCCATATGTGAAGCAAGCCTCCATCAACACCCTGGCAGGGCAATGTGACAGATAATGGACTTCTGTTCTAAGCCAGGAAAGTTCCCACCCACTGACCTTACCCCCGACCACCTCACACAACCTCCCCTGACAATTTCGTCCCACACTGTCCCCTCTCATCCAAGCTGATCCTGACATTTTTATGCAGGATTTCAGGCTAAACATACTCTGACCACATTAAGAAAATAAAACTATTAACTCTAATAAGTATACAGAGAGCTGAAAACACCTTTTGTAAACAATCAATATTTAAGGGCTCAGTAACCCTCGAGTAGTACTTTTTGTGGTGGTTGTTTAAAGGTTTACAAGCCTTTTCTAAAAATAAGCTTTGCCTGGCTACAGGTCCTTGGTTCTTACTCGCTCTCATTCCCTCTTAAGCTTTATTCCATGAGGACTAGAGCCATTTGTTACAAAGGGAAGGATGTCCTCTTCCCCCTGACCTCCAAACCCCATCTCTGTATGTATCTGCCCATGAAAGCTGCCCGTGACAGCCACCAAAAGTGTTTAGTAGATCTCATATCCTCTAAACATGAGTTAAGTTTTGGGAATGAATACAGCAACAGCATGTGTGTGTGTGTGTGCGCATGCGCACACCCATGTTTTCCAATTTAACACCCCCCAATTTAGAAGCAGCCAGTTTGTCATTAACAATAGAAAGTCAGGAGGAAGAGCAGGTAGTCTGCTCATGGACCAGATGGCAAGCCTCTTGTTTCACTCGCTTATTTTCCTGAGAAGAACCACACTGAAAGTTCCATTGTACCAATTTAAGGTCCTTTCCCTACCGACTGCTTTCTTCATCTCCCGAGGTCACATTATACCCTTCACCTTCCCTAGTGTTCCAGTTGCAGCTTGAACCAAAATTCACGTGCTGATCACATGGAGTAGCATCAAGGTGCATCATGTTTATCTTCCCAAGTTATGGGTTACGGGTTGAACTGTGGGCCCCCCACAAATTACTATGCTGAAGTCTTAACCCATGGTTCCTCATAATACAACCTTAACTTGGAAATAGGGTCATTGCATATATCCTTAGTTAAGATGAGGTCACATGAGATTAAGGTGGGTCCTTCATCCAATATGACCAGAGTCCTCCTAAAAAGGGGAAACTTAGGGGCAGCTGGATGGCTCTGTCAGGTAAACGTCTGGCTCTTGGTTTTGGCTCAGGTCAGGATCTCACAGTTTGTGGGTTCAAAGCCCGCATTGGGCTCCATGCTGACGGTGCAGAGCCTGCTCGGGATTCTCTCTCTGTCCCTCTCTCTCTGCCCTCCCCTGCTCTCTCTGTCTCTCCCTCAAAAATAAATAAATAAAAACTTTAGAAAGGTGGGCTGGGGGAGACTTAGACACAGGCACACACACAGGGAGAATACCACGTAAGCATGAAGGCATAGTTCTGGATGGCAAGTCTACGAATCTACAAGCAAGGTCACAGACTGAGCCAATCACCAGAAGCTGGGAGAAGAGTGTGAACCAGATTCTCCCTCCCAGCCCCCAGAAGGAACAATCCTGCCACCACCTTGACCTCAGACTTCTGGCTGTGAGACAATAAATTCCTATTGTGTAAGCCACTCAATTTGTTTTTATTGTTCTGGTAGTTCTAGGGAATGAATAGATCCCACCAAACTGTGTGCGTCTTGAAGGGAGTGATGGAATTCTATTCATCTTTGTATTCGTCCAGCACCTTGCAGATAATCTAATTGTCCAATAATGTTTGTCAGATTCAACCAAAAAATATATGGTCCTCTGCACCCTCAGCCCTCTCACCCATCCCCCACCCCCTTCCCAACCAACATTGACTCACTTGTCTGTAGATCGCACCACAAAACAAAACTGAAATTTGGGAAAGGGAAAAGTTATTCTAACACTAGTGGATCAAGAGCTCTCCAGTGCATTTTTAAATCAATTCCAGAATTAAATCTGCATTTTTTTCCCTACTTTACCTAGAACAGTGGAGGCTTGCTCAGGAACAAAGCCCAAGCACAAAGACTTGGCAGACTTGGCCAGCCGTCAAATGGGATGATAGAGCTGGCAGTCCAATCACCTGGCTGGGTCAGACGTGCTCTTTAACCACACGGCAAGGTGAGGCAAATGGTGCCGTGTAGTCAGTCCACTCACCTCACCCACTCTACTGACCCTGACTTGAGTAAAGTCATGGAGGAAAAAGAAAGTAACTAAGCACTGGTTACACTAAGCAGCCTGCCATGGGCTCTAGAGCTATCGGTCATAGGTTTTTTAAACCAATATAATGAAAGACACGTGACTTTAACCTAGCAATTATTTCAATATATTTATACTTTAAATGGATTGTTTCTGAAATTAAAAATACACACACATATAATTTATGAACTCCCTTGCCAGTATCCAATGTCATGCAAGAGCGAGGAAATTCAGAAACACATTCAACAGTTTTCCTCCTCTTTGACTGCTGATGATTCTAGAAAAAGGGAAAGCACTAAGAAATGGAAAAGGCAGGTTGGCAGGTTATAAAAAATGAAAATTACAGCTGTGGCCATGCTCTGGAAAATATTCCCTGACTTCGCTAGATGTTGATTATTGAACCAACAGCTTGCTTATATAATTACAGTGTGCCTATAAACCCAGGTGCATGATATACTTGTTTAACTATTAACCTCTGGATTTCCTGGAATTTCCACAACCCAAAGGGGAAAAAAACCTAAAAGTATGAGTATACACGGTATACTCCATGTATGAATGTATTGTGATCATAAGTAATAACGACAGCATATCGCTTGGTAAGAAAAAGGAAGTTCTTAGAAAATACAAGTGAGGTCTTTTAAGCTTCAGAGATTTTGCTAGGGCGTCTTCTCTTTTTTATTCTAAGGAACTGTTTTGCCTATAGAACCTTCTACTGGTGCCCCTGGATCCTTAAAGTCAAGATCCTTTCTCCATCCCAGCTTTGGATCTAGGGCACAATTTCCTCATCAACTCTGAAACTCACGTCGACAACTGCCCATGCACTGTAAATATTTCCCTGCTCTCCCTCTCATCCCTAAGACCTCCCGACCCACACTCTAGAATCCTAGGTTCCATTCTATACATTTCTGTGTGTGTCTTACCTCCTACTAGACTATAAGCTTCTGAGAGCTAGAGAGAAAGGAAGAGGGGAACAAATTTATGTTCATAGTGAGCTTGCTATAGCAAAATGCCTCAAACCCAGCAGTGTACTCAATAAATGTTTGCTGGATAATTGAATGCCACGCACTAGCCAAAACACATGATGTACATTGCCTTGTTTAATTTTCATAACAATTCTGAGAATGAGTGTCAGCCTCTCCATTTAGCTGGTAAGGAAGCTGAAATTAGACAGTAAGTAGATTTTTCAAGGCTCATGGCTAGTTAGCAGAGCAGAGTGAGATGCATTTCTGTCTAGTCCCACCTGGCACAATGTCTCAGATGGTACCATCGATCCAAAATTTATTGGTTGGATTAATCTGGACAAGCGCCTTATCCAAGTTCTCTCTTTAGTTGTGCTCAGAGTCTCCAGGATTATGTTTTTCAAATGGCAACAGAGTTTGGGGAGCATGAAGGAGTAAATAAAGCAGGAGAATATGCTTAGAAAGATTTCAAATAGCACAGAGAGATCGTTTCTGCACAGTCGCAACAAAATAATTCCCAGACTCTTGACTATTCTGTTCCCACTGGTTCTTCAGATATTCGTCTTACCCTTATCTCTAACTCATTCGTCCCATGTGGGGTTGGAGCAGGGAGAATCGAGGAAGGGAAGAAACAGCTTGTCACTCAACATCCACACCATCTATTCCCATGGCTTCCGCATGGGATCCTGGGGAAACAACTGAAGCCTAGGAGTGACTTTCCTGCTTTGGAAGGAAGAAAAGCAAAAGGAGAATTCACTGGTTGAAGGGAAATTCATCGCCCACTCCCCTGGCTACCTCCTCTACCACAAAAAGAGAGAATTCTAATTTCTTTCACACCATACAGTACAAGAGGAAAGCAGTGGAAATGTAGGTTCACTCACAGTTTCAAGGAAATAACACTTGTTACATTTACACAGCAATAACCAGGAATACAGGAAATCACTAAGCCACAAAGGGGTGATAGTATGCCTCTATGTAGGGATGGTGCCAACCGGTCATGTTCTCATTACTGTTAAAAAAAATTTTTAACTTAGAGGTGCAGGGAAACACCTAAAGTTTGGATCTCTTCGTTACAGCCTATAAGACAGCTAATGGAATCAATATTCATTACTGATGGTTAACATTAACTTCCTGTCTGTACAGACCAGTAACTATCAGTAGGCTGGCTGCAACCAGCTCAATGGGTACTTTGTACTTGGAATTCAACCTTAACACTGAGAATGAGTCAGACTTGGTATCGACCATGATCTACAGAGGCTTAAAGGGACACGTTACAAGGAACCTCAGTATAGATAGACGCAGGTCAGCCCCTCCTAACCGCCATACCTGGCCCTCATATATACAGATTTCCATGGAATCCACTCACGTTTTCAGAGTGGGCAAAATTTCCCAAACAAAATGTTTCCACCAATGTGTTTTCTGGGTGATGGGTTCACAAATTTATCACGGGGTGACAGCTCAAGTGGAGTGGCCAGGAGCTGGGATTCTGGTGTCAGACAGACCTCGATGAAATAAAGCTACGTCTCTGCCACTGTCAAACCTGCCATCTAAGGCAAGCTCCTTGTCCCCTGGCCTCAGTTTGCTCATATACAAAATGGGGCATCATCACACCAGGCCCTAGTCAGAGGAGAATGAGGTCATTCACATCCATGTAGGATGTAGGATGCTAGGATGGTAGGAATTCTAGAACTTCCCTGGACATGACTTAGACTCCCCTCATTCTAGATATGGTGGACAAATCTGGGTTCACCCTACTGAAGCCACTCTGTGTGCATCTCCATCTCTTCCCTCCCTTCATTTTCAGAACATTTACCAGGACCTTCCTTCCTACCCACAAAATACCCACCAATTTAAGTGACTTTGTAAGCCAAGGGAGACTCATTCCCCAAACAAAACTGTCCACCCAGGGGTTGGGGGAGTTTATATGATAAAACAGCTCTGGGCTTTGCAGGAAATGATAAACGGAAAGAAAGCTCTCTGGCTAAGATGGAGGTTATCTGACTATGGAGGGAGTCAGGCTTCCAGCTTCTCTCTATACTAACGAAATGGACCTTCCAGGCTGGGTCATGATAATAATCAAGAAAACAAGGCAGCCATGGTAGGGAGAATTGTTTTTACCTTATTTGCTTCCTAAACAAAATGTGAGATCAGGAAGAGGAGAAGGAAGGGACCAGGGGAAGAACGAATGAACAGCTTCTCAATGGGAGGGAAAATAAAGAAAAGAAATCTAAAGCAAACAGGAAGAGCAGAGCCGAAAGGAAAGGACCCCAGGATGGGCTGCTGGAGACTAGTAGCTCAGTTTGGCGGAAATGAGCAATGGCCTACAAATCTCATAACCAGGAGAAGCACCACTCAGACATTTCCTGTGGGCTGGGCCCCAGAGGTTGCTGGCGGAGTAGTTGCCCAGGTCAACAACTTCCAATGAAATGCCAAAGAGAAATGTAATATGGAAGCCTCATCATGAAAAGATTCCATTACTTGATTGAATAAAGTCATAAAGGGCAAGGTCAGCAAACGTTCTTTTGAAAAGAGCTAAATAGTAACTATTTTTGGCTTTGTGGGACATAACATCTCCATCATTACTATTCAACTCTACCATCGTGGGGCGGGGGAAAGCAGCTACAAACATGTAAATGCATGAGCATAACTGTGTCTCAATAAAACTTTATTTGTAAACACTGTGAACTTTATATAATTTTCACGTATCATGTAATATTACTCTTTGAGGTTGTTTTTCCCAATTTTTTAAAAATGTGCAGAGACACCTGGTTGGCTCAGTTGATTCAGTATCTGGCTTCAGCTGAGGTCATGATGTCACAGTTTGTGGGTTTGAGCCCCATGTCGGGCTCCATGATGCACGGAATCTGCTTGGGATTTTCTCTCTCCCATTTCTCCCATTCTCTCTGCCCCCCTCCTCCAGCTTATACTCTCCTCTCTCTCTCTCTCTCTCTCTCTCTCTCTCTCTCTCTCTCTTTCTCTCTCTCTCTCTCAAAATAAATAAATAAATAAACTTAAAAAAATTTAATGTGCAAAAAATTTATCTCACAGGCTATACTTAAACATAGATAGAGCTATAGTTTGCAATTACCCTGGTCATGAGCATGGGCCCTGTGGTCAGACAGGCTTGGCTTTGCATCTTGCCTCTGCCGTGTACTGATTATCCAGCCATCCACAAGTTAGTTAACTCACCTGAGCATCGCTTTCCCCATTTGTGAATTAACAATAATAGCATCTATCCCCATAGGATTTATATGAAGTTCAAAAGCATAACACATAAAAACCAACTCACATAATTTAAGTGATGGGGTATTGGGGTGTGGGTTGAGATCAGCATTTAGACCTACAGCTAATGATCTGTTTAAAAAAAAAAGTGTAGGGTGATCTCAATCCAATTTAAGGAGGGATAGAGAGACTGGAATATTAAACAGACAATGGGCAATATATCCAGCAAGGGCCAATTTAATGCTTCAACTCAGAACTGCGTTGGCTCAGTTACAATGCTTTGATAGACGTCACGGGACTCGATCGCAACCTGAATTATCGCTTCAGTGAAAAAAGAGGAGTTATTCGGCTGCATATCAAGCTGTAGAGACCAGCTCAGGAAAGGCAGACTCTATGAGGACACAGGGCAGAAAACAAATCCCAGGGGCGGCAGCGACAGCGGCAGTGGGCTAGGAGGAGGTGGGGAATTGTCACATTCGGGGGTTGTCCGTGCAGAGTTCCCTGTCTCCTCATAGGGCGCCAGCTGTTAAAAACTTTCAGATGATCTCTGACAACCCTTCAGAGGCTCAAGTGCTGAGGTAATTTACAAACAGCTCCTGACACCAGCACAGGATGGGGAATTCACTCAAGTCCTATCCCACGGGATTCTTTACACAATGCATCTTAGTTCCGCATATTTTTAAATGAAAAAGTTTGCCAAGGATCAGGCAACCTCTAAATCCGTCTGGAGGACATAGGTAGGAGAAATGACACTTCTTCGGCCATCTGAGTTGCTAAGAATGCTATTCTTGCATTCATGAAGCGAAGCCATAATGGAAATATGAATGCAAACAAGGAAGCACAGGATGAAAATTGCATTATAATTTAATTACCCCAAGCCTTTTATGAAATGTGGGGGGAAATTATAAAGATCCCCACTGACAACGAATACTTTAACTGTCAGACATTTATTGAGCACTTCCTATTTATAAGCATAGTGCGAAACGAGGTGGAGATGGAAAGAGGTACAAGAAGAGATGTTTGCTATCCAGCAGGGGCTTTCAGAGATCACCCACAGAAGGCAAATAACAATGACAGTGGTTAAAACTTGGAGCCGTATGGTGTAAGCACTGGGAATTAAAACGAGAGTATTTGCCAAATATCCCCTGGCAGAGAACTGGTAAGAAGCGCCACCACCATAACAATGGATCACCATTCCTTGGGTTTGGAAAAAGAAGCCCTGCTATTTGAACTGTAAAGCCTCCTTCCACTTGCCAGCGTGCTCCCCACAAAACAAGCAAAACAAAAAAAGAAATGTGCAAAATGCTAAAGATTCTGAAGGAACAAATGCTTGATAAATGTGGATTGCTCTAGTTCGTGCTTGGGTGTTGCTTAGTGAAAAGGACTTGTGGACAGAGAATAGAGACGCCAAGTCCCGCCTCTGGCTGTGTCTACAGTCAAATCATTTTGTCACAAAGCTTCAACTTGGTCATTTGTAAAATGAGATGATTGGACCAAAAACTCCGTTCGTAGCTCTAAATTAGATCACTGAATATCAGGGTGCATAACGAAGCAGGCTCACTAGAGAAGGCTGTGGTAAGAAGATGTTGTGATTGACATGTAATTGGGGAGGTCCTCCAAGTTGACCCCAGCCTTATTTCTTCTAGCAAATCTCATAAACTAAAGTAAACCACCTTTTATGATGCACATGATTACACGCGAAGCTAAAAAAACAAAAAAAAGGTAATGATTCTGCAGCAGTTCTGAGAACATGGCCAGGTGCTGTGTAAGAATTATTTACGAAACTAAAGAAAAGCTATTTTGGCCTGCAGAGATTAACCGAAAATGCAGAAATGTCCAGAAGCCAGTTATTTCCCAGACTGGAATTTTAATCAGGTCATTACATGTTTCTTATCATTTTTGTACGGGTCTGGATAGTTATAGAAAGTATAACAAAAGAAATTTCTGAAATATGGGATGTTTACTTAAATTTAGGTTAAAATTAAAATTGGAATTCACCAAGATATTAAATTATTTGTTCTCTTTATAGTTTTTAATGTAATTCATTGTCAAGTTGGCTACCATACAGTGTGTAAAGTGTGCTCTTGGTTTTGGGGGTAGATTCCCGGGGTTCATCACTTCCTTGCAACACCCAGTGCTCATCCCAACATCATTGAGACACATAAAATCCAACTCTCAACCCGTGGTTACCTAAGTTTTGCAATTTTGGAATGTTCTGGACCAACTCTGGAAAAAATATGATCCCCAAATTAAAACCTCAAGATATATTTTACGAGAAAAAAATTCAAACACATAAAACACAAATGTCAAAAAAAAGGAAATTCAACTTTTTTTTTTTTACTAAGAAACGCAACTGACCATAATGTGTTAACACCTGTTGTCAAATAGACAAAGATTTTTTTTTTTTTTCAAATTAGGATACCTATAGGATGAAAGAAGCCATAGCCTTTCTGGAGAGCAATTGATTTGGCATTAAGTACCGTGATGTTTAAATCAGAGAATGCACAGTCCCAAACACTGGTGGGAATAACAATCTGTGTTAGCTCTCTGGAGGGCAATTTGGCAATATGTCCATGTTCCATTTCTAGGAATTCATTTTAAAGACATAATTGGGCAAATGTACATAGATGTATGCTCATGGTATTCGTTGCATTTTGTTTATAGCTATACAAAAAAAAAAAAAAAAAAAGGAACTCTGTGAAAGTCCAAACTGGAGATTAATTAAATAGCTACATTCTTACATATTAAAATAAGCAACTATTTGGAAGAATGGTATAACTATATGTGTGGAAATGTAGAAGATATCCAAGATATAAGGAGGAGTATAAAGTTAAGTTGCAGAGTATCATATAGGGCGTGTAAAATAGCACATATATGTGTGTATGTAAATATGGATGGATGGATGCACAAATGCAAAGAGATGCTTACCAAAATGTTAACAGTAATTAGCCCTGGACGGTGTGACTCCGAGTGATCTTTACTTTCTTATTATGACATTCTCTTTAGGTTGAAATTTCTTTCAATGAGCATACTCATTTTTATAACAATTAGAAAGCTATTTTTAAAAGGTGGAACAGAAAATGACAATGGGGAAGAATCTGATACCTAGAACCTGGAATTTAGTCTGAGGCCATAATATACAGAATAACGTACCAACGGGGGTGACTATCACAGCGACTTCGTAATACTAAAAGTTAATAAACATGAAGGTTCTGTTGAAACAAATAAAATAGAACTGAATATTATGAACATAGAAATATATTGATTTGGAAATATTTCTCAGTCTATGGTAAGTGAAACAAAAGGTAACTAAGTAGAAATTAGTTTCATATACATTGTAGCTTTATTCAGACACCTACACGCAGAAAAGACAAAAAAAGCTCAAAGAGATAGATGCCAAAATGTATACCATCATCAGTAGTGATTCATATTTTCCTCTTCTTTATTTTCAAATATATCTATCAGGACCAGATATTACGTGTGTACTTTTTTCTTCTGGTTTAAAAGTAGTCCCTATAGATTCTTTCAGTTAGTAAAAACGTGGAAAGTAGTTCCAATGTTACAAATCTCATCCCTTTTCCCCATTGTTATATTTTTCCATCAAGAGACCCCCCTCAAAGCCCCTGCAGCGAACGTACTGCGCTGTGAAGTGCGGGATGCCACACCAATACAAAACAAGCTTCAGAAACCCAACATACTTATTCTGATTTTGGGTCCTCAGATGGACGAGGCTATAAAACATACTGGCTCAGATTACAGGCTAAGCGTGACAGTCAGTCTGGTACAACCTAACAAAGGAATCTACACAGAATGAGAAATTTACACATTTCATTTCCCAGGGTGGAATGAATTACAGAAGCAAGGAACCCATGGGAGCGCCTGCCACACTCCTACATGCTCCTGCAGTTATGCCTTACCTGCATTTCTCACAACAGGATTTACCCATTCCTGTCGTAAACTAAGGTCAACCAACTTTGGGAAGAGGTGAAAAGAGGGAGAAGTGAGAAAGAGGGCATTTCCAACACAGTCAAACTTTTTGTGTGTTTTCAGGTGAACTGGGAGATGCCAGACCTCCCGACCTCCCTCTCTCCCTTCCTCCCTCAAATCATCCTGGCTTAGTAACAATAGCGTCTCTCTCCCGGGTAATGTAGATGACACATTTTTCCTGTAGCCTGTCTTCCTGTAAAGTGCAGGAATTTCTGCACTTTCTGGGTGCCTTCCTGTTCACTTACATTTCAGATTTCCTCAAAAGGCATTCTACCACTTTAATATTTGAAAAATGTCAGCTCAACCCCAGACAGCTAACATAAACAAGCTGAAAAGCATACCACCTAAAGTTACAACTGTGGAAAACAAAATTTCTTTTTAAGAAAGTCTTTCTCGGAATCTTACTGCTGGTAAGGCTGGAAAGAGGCAACCCAGTTCTCCCAGCTCCCAGGGACTCTATAATTCTTTTGCCTCTGCTGTGCCTGAAATTAGAGGTCTGTGAAACCGAATTATAGTGATCTAGAAAGTTCGTAAGGGTCCTTTGAATTGAACATGTTGTTAAATTCTTCAATACTCTGAGGTTGTGTCCACCTTTCACTTTTGCCTCCCATTCCATTTGGTGATAGGATTACAAAGCAGTTTGGTACTGCGAAAAATGTCTTGGCCACTGAAGAGTACCATAGCTGAATTAGGCCAATTCCACACTTAGAAGTCCAGGCCAACACTCCTACACCACTTCTGCTATCGATCTTTTTCTTTTCGGACAGGAACCTCACATTCACACCCGGACCCAACAAAGAAAACCCGTGTGGCTAACTGGGAACTGACGTGAAGAAACACCAGTATCCAATCTACAATCTCGTAATGGAACCAAGACATGCTAGTATCTTTTAGTTTCCCAGCTCAGAAATTTGCTCTACTAGGAGAGAGAGATAGCTTAAGAGTGAGTCAAAAAAAAAAAAAAAAAAAAAAGGGAAGAGTAACTTGATTTACTTTGGACCCTAAGGTCCCAAGATAAGATCACCATAATACCATCTTCTTCTTCATGAAATCTTCCTATCTCCCAGAGAGATCAAGACCATCTCTAAACTCCAAATGAGCCATTTATTTTCACTATCCATGCAATTATCTTGTAGTATAATGATTTGCATACATTCTTTCTAAATGATAAATTCCTTGAAGGAAACAAGTATATTTTAAATATTTTGTATTTCTCCAAATCATGTGCAATACATATATAAAGATATAGATATCACATACACACAAATACATATATACACATACACACATACACATTTATACACACATTAACTGAACTGAATGAATGGGTATATCCCAAATACAAAGGAACTAGATACCAGCTCCTTAGTATACCAAAGCATGGAATGCCCATTCTAGGCTGTTATTTCTCTACTTCAGAGATTGTAAGTTTTCCTTCTTCTCAGGAGCATCTGCCCTTCATAATGCCAATTCCTAGGTTCTTCAGCACTCTGAGCCTTCGAGATTCCCATTCTCCCCTAATGGTCAAGGAAAACACAACCCTACTTCGAACTCTTATGAACATAGACACTTCCTTCTTGGTCTGAGACATAGGATTCCCCATCAGGTAGAATTAAAAAGCAGTTCAACAACTCCAAAAACATGGCAGAAAGCTTACGAGATACTTTCATTTCACCAGGTCCTCTCCATGCATGTGGGGGCCCTCCTACCCTCACTCACCTCTACCTAGCTCACCTCCTCCTTCCACACATTCTCAGATGGCATATGCTTTCTCTACCGTGAAGAAAGATTTGTTCTGAAACAAGTGACTTAGGATCGTAGAGGCACCTGCCAGCAACCCCCTCAGCTCCCTGATGCCATGTCAGGAGTTTTTCAAATCCCCTCCCCAAGTATAAGACTAAGCCTGCAAAATATAACTGCATAAAAAAATTAAGAAAAGGAAAAAATTAAAACAACCAGAACCCTGAATTTCTGACCTATTATAGCTGACTAAATAGATGAAGTTACACACTTAAAAGATTTCATTGATTTTCAATGAAACGGCGCGGTCCCCCCACGTTGGGGTAATGCTTAAAAGTACAGTTTTTCTCCCCATATCTCCCCCTGACATGCAAAGCATCTCTCAAGTGGGGAGACCTAAAACATCTATGTCCTCACGGCTGCTTCTAAATACTGTGAGCCAATAAGCAATTGGTGTACAGTGCAAAATCTCAGACGAGAAAGACTTCTCCTCTGTTTTTTTGTAACATGCTATTATTCACACTTCACCTTTACTTCCTTTAAAAATCAGAAGCTGCTTAATGCTCAAAGCGGTATCAATAGAAATTTCTGTAAAAACTGGCACCGCGACGATTGACTCCCAAAGGAATATAAGATTACATTAATTTCCTACTAGTTTAACTCAACTTTTACCTTTCATCTTCACCTACAGACTTTTTAAAAGTTTGAATTCCTGTTGCACATAAAATTACTTATAATGTGCGTGCACACAGAAGAATTTTACAATTATATAAAGCACTGCACATTTAGACGCTACCAACCTGCTCTATCTCTCCTGACTGTGCAAAAGGCAAAAAGAGCTCAGTAATCCTAGCAGAAGAATGCAAATAACGTCAATGCACAGCT
Organism: Suricata suricatta; assembly: GCF_006229205.1. Classification (NCBI taxonomy): domain Eukaryota; kingdom Metazoa; phylum Chordata; class Mammalia; order Carnivora; family Herpestidae; genus Suricata; species Suricata suricatta. The sequence goes on along the minus strand of NC_043716.1, from coordinate 48,071,404 downwards.
GAACTGCAAGCCCTGCCTTACAGGAACTCTCTGTGTCTGCAAAAAAAAGACACATACTAAACAGGAAATGCAACTGAGCTGTGGAAAACCTCAAACTTAAAAATGCAATCGCCAGGCGAAAATTGCATCCATGCATTCATAAATGCATGCACAACCCTTTGCATTTTTGCAAGTAATGCAAACAGGCTCTTACCTTTCGACTGAGACATTTTCCCCTTTCCTTTGATGGGGGAGGGGAGCACAAAAGACTTTGCCTTGCTTCTCTTCTGTAGCTAGTTTTGCAACAAAGATGCAAGCTGCAGGCGTGCAATCTTCATGCAAGTGGAGTTTCTCTTGACCGATGCAGTAGATGGACTTTCAGGGAATCAAGATGGAAATGCACACCTTGCAAAACAGACTGGAAAGTGATATTTCCCCCAGTTGCAACGTTAGGGAAGGCTGTGCTGCAGCTACATGATGGGCCAGGGCTGGCAGCTAAAAGCTCCAAACTTGGAACTGAGTATCTTAGTGCGCAGACGTCCTTCCTGCGAAGGGCGCGGGGGCCGCTGGGTAATGTAGTTCCGAGCAGAGTCCACGGGGCTCTGATTTAAGGAAACGTGGTCGCTTGGGTCGCCGAGCGAGATGACTGGGTGCGCCCAGATAAACAAGTCAGACGCGCAGTCGGTAGTAGGGGATGGGCCAAAAAACGGCAGGGCCAAGGCGAGGGAGCATTTTTGTTACCGAGAAGCCCCAGAAGCAACAGTTGAAGAACATTAGGTTAGCTGGAAAGCATTTGGCTCGTTGAGAAGGTCGGCTTGGGTGGTTTGTGTTTGCAGGGTAGCACTTGTTGTAATGTCCCTGCCTGTAGCCGTTTTACCCCCACACCTCCATTTTTTAACATTTTTCTCGCATGGAGAATTGGTTGGTGATTTGGCTGGCTAGAGGTAAGATTACCTTTGCAACTGCAGAGAGGATGTAAAAGTTTTATTTAGTAAGAAATGATCCAGGTTGGTTACTTTCAAGGAACCTGAAGTCAATTGGGGGCGGGGGGCGGATTGAAAGGGGGATAGTTCTCATTTATTGAAGGGTTAAAGAGGAAGTTCTGCCTTTTATGTGTCACAGCTAACTATCAAAGTTAAAGTGTTTATAGATGCCTTTTCTCCCCTGGTGGAGGAGGAAAGTCCCTGGTCTACCGGAGAAAGTGGGTGGTGATCTTAAATTAACCAAACCAGATATCCTGAATTATTTCAACAAAATTAGCAAGTATTTGTTGAGCTCCTGGGATGGGCCAGGCACCTTTCTAGGGCCTTGGGTCATCCATTTGTCAGGTATTGCTCATGGCTAGGGGGTGGGCATCAACATGGTAGACAGAGCCAGCCCTCTCACAAGGAGCCCAGAGACCCACCGAATGATTCCACACAAGGAATGGAACTGAGGGAGGGCGCATGGACTGAAATTAGCTCAGACTTCTAACTCACCTAGTAGACGGGACTCAGAAGCGTGCTTTCAACCTGGAGAGGGAGAAGTTGAGGGTTTCAGGCTGTGAGGCATGAACCACAGGCAACAAAGAAATGAGGACAGGTCTTCAGGAGACACTAAGGATACTATGTTGCCTTGGACCTAAAACCTTGGTTTGCCAGCATCATTCATTTTGGAAACACACTTGCAATCCAAAGCACTTGGATATTGAAGAGAATTTCAGGAACCACTGGCTGGGCTGTGATCATGTGACATTCGGCCTCATGTACTACTCGTATCGCAAGACGTCGCTTGTTTTTAAGTTAAAATATATTAGAAATGTTTGTTCATCTTGCAAACACTCGCAAAACAAGTTAGTCTCAATCCAAGGTTTTACTGTATACAAAAGTGGAGGTGGACAGAATTTACAGGTGAGGACTGTCCTGGATGGTAAAGACAGGCTAGACACTTGGACTTTATTTGCCATATACTTGGGAGGCTATGAAAGGGCTTTGAAAAGGGGCGTAACAGAATCAAAGCATTGTTTTAAGAAGGTAAATTTGCTCTCTGCAATCACTGGTGAGTTGAAACTGGAAGAGTCTAGAGATAGGCCAGATCACTAGTGGGAAATAAAAAGGACACTCTGAAATAAAAAAGGCACTCTGAAAGAGGACTCAGCTAGACTTGATGACTGCTAATGAAAACGACTGCAGTTTGGTTCAGAATTCTAGGAAGCCAGGGCCTTCTCAGTAATGGATGAATCAGAGAGAAGGCCACCACGTTGAAGCTACAAGCCAGCAAATCAACTCTTAAAATACCCAACAGGTGATGCAGTGAACATTAATTTACCTAAGTTGATCTCCTGTCATTATTGAGAATTCATCAAGGTCACTTTGTGTTCCTGTCAGCTTCTGTCCCTAAGACGAAGGGGTCTCTTTCCCAGGAGCAACAGATGCAGGGACTTAGTCACTATCTTTCACTGTCCTTCTAGGCAAATCCTTACTGACCCTTCCTCCCTTTCTTGCACACGTGATCTGGGCACTGTATGGCACCCGTGTTTTTGTCTCCTAAGTCTCCTGTAACCTAGAGGTGTGTGAGTGTGCAGATCCATTTTAATGCATGCAGTTCACGTTTGCAATCATGAGGGGAGCACCTGCCATGTGCCAGGTCCTGGGGCAGCCACGGGAACTGCACAGGCTTCCTGAACCCCTGGTGCAGGGCCTGCATGGCCACAGAGAGCTTCCTTCAGGCTGCCTTGTAGGTGGTCAGCAGCTCTCCTCTTACATTGCCCAGACTCCCTTATTTATGGAAAAGGTCTAATCACAAACTGCCAGCTGCATTTTGCTGCTGTCTTTCGTGCCCATCCTTTGTCTTCACGGCACACACAGCTCACTGCCAGCAAGTGGATTGTGTTCCGAAAATCCACCTGTAATTCATATTCCCATAGAAACGATACGTTCAACATCCAATGCATGTACACACATATGCTAAACACCTTTTGACCCTTAAATTGGCTGAGCCATGTGTTTCTAAATACCAAAATTGGGGCAGCTGGCTGGCTCCATTGGTAGAGCACGCAGCTCTTGATCTTGGGGTGGTGAGTTCAAGCCCTACATTGGATGTGTCACTTTAAGAAATAAGTGGAAATTGATTAATTAATTAATTAATTTTAGAAATGCAAAATGTATCATCTTGTTTCTTTCTGGGGAAACATATGTTTTGAATTTCCGCAGGGAACTCAACCCGTCTTTGAAGTCTGAGATTCCAGAAGAAAAAGTTCTTCTTTTTGGTCAAAACTTTCCTCTGCCCATCGTCCTGAGCTGCAGAAGAAACTACCTTTACAGTCGTGGGCCTTTCCTCTCCCTGCCGGTCTGTGGCAGCGCTCCTGGGAAGGGAATCCCTCTCACGGCAGCATAAGGAAGTCAAAGCAAAATCTGTCACGTTGTTCTTTTATTAGGCCGTACATTCGTTGTTTATCTTGAGGTGGCCTGCGCACCTCCTTCGAATCCCCCGTCTTGAACGTGTTCTGTACTCCAGATGTTTCTAAAATGCACATGTGATGCATTCTCCCCCTAGCTTATCATCACCATCAAGACAATGCGAACTCCTTGACAGCGTAGAATTGGCTCTTTGAGACCCGTCCCCTGCTCACCTTCCGGCTTCATCTCTCACCCGATGTTGATGCTATAGTCAGAAGCCAGGGTTCTCTGTCCTTTCATCAGAGACACTGGTCCCTCTGCCAGGCAAGCCTTCTCCATTCGTGACCTAGCTTGAAACATCAGCGTGGCTGGCGTTTCCTCTTGCTAGCCTTCTGTCACCCTTCCCCCGATGACCACCCTCCAGATGAGGGAGATGTGTTCTCTAATCCTGCAGCTCCCAGCACACTGCTCTTTCCTGGTACTCATGGCGGTGCTGACAGGTGCTCACATCTCTGTCTCCTCTAGGAGCCTGAACTCCTGACGTCCGTGACTTATCTCTGCATTCCCAGTGCCCTATATCTAGCATACAATAGGCACTCGAACACATACTAGAATAATGAATGCAATAAATCGGGAAGGACTTGTCTGGAATAACCAGATTCCAAGGACTAACACCTGCAGGGGAGATTGGAACACCTGGGAAAAGCCGCATGCTGTCAGGTTGGAGGTGTGATTCTTAGAAGGTTGCCCTTGGGCTAAGTCAAACTGGCTCTGAAAGAATTCTTATTCTAGAAGCATATATGCGGGGTGGAGAAAGTGGTAGGGATAGGGTGTCTCCACCGGAGCTGATTTTGCCCCACCCCCACTGCCCAGAGACATTGGGTCATGTCTGGAGACATTTATGGTTGTTACCACCAGGGGGTGAGGGGGGCTGGTGATAACTGGCATCTAGTGGGTAGTGATCAGGGGTGCTGGGAGTCCTATGAGACGCAGGAAGCCTCCTGCAGCCATGAATTATCCAGTCCAAGCGTCAGTCAGGCTGAGTTTGAGAAACATTGCTACACAATATCACCTTGAGAAGCTACTGACATTCTATGTTAACTAAGCTAATGAGATTTGGTAAGTGTGTCTTTTGATGTAAGGAAACCATGTAGTCCTGGATGTAGAAAAAGTTAGCTGTGGTTCCTAAGGGCAGTCACTTTACCTTTCTGGACCTGTTTTTGTTCCACTAAAATAAGGAGAGCCAGACTAAATTCTGGTTCTAATATTTCACGACTGTAAACCCAGCTCCATGTCTGATTAAGAACTACCAAAGATTTAAAGGAAGAGAAGTGTGGTCACATGTTCTATATATTTTTTTCATTTTTTTACAGTTTATTTTTTTGAGACAGAGACAGATGAAGCATGAGCAGGGAGGAGCAGAGAGAGAGGGAGAGATAGAACCTGAAGCAGGCTCCAGGCTCCGAGCTGTCAGCAAAGACCCCAATGCTGGGCTTGAACCCGCCAACCGTGAGATCATGACCTGAGCCGAAGCCGGATGCTTAACCAACTGAGCCACCCAGGCGCCCCACACCCATTCTATTCTTTTACATTGGAATTAAGGGTTCCTGATCCTCTGTTCCTGCAAGCCAACCGATGATTCACATAACACTATCCCTTAAGAGATGGGATAAGAAATATTCAAATTACAGTTTGAACTATTACCTTACAGGTGACAGGACTCATGTGCATGTGACATTTATTAGTGTTTTTCAGCAGTGTCTACTAAATGTCAAACGTGGGAAAGAAGGTGCCACAGTTAAAGCTAAGTTCAACTCTGAATATCTACTTTCCTAGATTCTAGAAAATTACAGTATAAATAGGTACATTATATATAATGACATATGTTGGGGAGAAACATGTAGCAGATCAGTTTAAGAAACCAGATGATGAGTTGCAGCTGTACAATAGCGTTAAGAACAAGTTTTCTTTTTACTGCATGAATATATCAGAATGAATTAGGGTTGTTGGTAGAAATTTAAAAAACCCCGAGGTAGATTCAGCTTAGCTTCCAGTGCCTTCCTCAATATGGCACAGCTCTTGCTGTTCAGCCTTATATTCTGTGGTCCTTTGGTTTAAGCAATTTGGTCAAAACAGGATTATTTATCCTACTGAAATATGAATTCACATGTCACCACTCCTGTATGTTAACTCAGGCTATTCTGTGTCTTTGCCTTATTCTGCCCCCCCCCCCACATAAAGTCTTCATTTTTCTAAATTCTACCCTTCATTCAAGGTCAAGGTCACCTCCTCTAGGAAGTTGTCTTTGATCATATCCTTCCATCTTAAAAAAATATATATCCTCCCCTTTAAGTTCTGATGGCACCTGTTGGCTCTTCTGGGCCATCTATCCAATACCGTCTTATAGTATTATTACTTAAGTACAAACCTTACTGTTTTTGCTGTATCTTTTGTTCCCTGAGCATTCCTAACTCTCTCCCTTGGACAGACCTGACTTGCCTAGATTTGGCCCTTATTCTAAGCTTGGACAGGAATGGTTTCATCTTCATCGTGTTGTCCCAGATCAAATATGTGGCATGTACATAATAAGTGCTCAGTTAATACTCATTTATCTGAGGTATGGATGGATTTTTTACATATTGAATGCATTACCTAAAATGGATTGATTAGCTTATCTTAGCATTCTTTGCTAAAAGTTAAGTGCAAGCATAGGGATTCACTAGGAAGAACAGTTTTTCTTTATTATGATATATGATTATCTGAAAACTGTTTACTACTTTAAGATTCCTATTAAGGTTCTAGATTTTCAAATTGCTATCAACAACTTTTAAAAACAGCATCTGACATACCTAATGGCAACACCGACAGATGATCCAGAGTCCTCACGAATACATTCTCACTAAATAAAAAATGTACCTGGGTCCCTGGGTAGCTCAGTTGGTTGAGCATCTGACTCTTGGTATTGGCTCAGGTCATGATCTCAGGTTGTAGGATCAAGCCCTGTATCAGGCTCCACACTAAGCATAGAGCCTACTTGAAGTTCTCTCTCCTTCTGTCTGTCTGTCTCTCTCTCTCAAATAATATGAAAAGTCAGTATTTCTTAACAATCAAGTAGCCATCTAGAGCTCTAGTGTGATGCTGTCTCAACCTCTCCCCAACACCATATTCAGTCTTAGCCAGAAATAGTAGCATGAACTGACCCAGGGTGTTGATTCTAGGAAGGTGGGAATCCCAGCCCAGTATTATCCCTATGAGCATGTTCACGTGTCATCTAGGGAGTGTGTTAAAGCACTGGCAAATTGTGAACTGCTTTGAATCATTGGATTAAGTAATCCAGGGTGCAAAAATATTTCACATTCTACTAAGACAGAAAACTGGAAGGATGTCTAATCCAACATATGCATATACTTTTCCTCTTCCTTCTACCATAATCAAATCGACCAATCTTATTATCTTTATAGAAACACACACACACACACACACACACACACACACACACATGCATAATAGTTTTGGTCCTGCCCCATCTGGCTTCTGAAAACCAGAACAAATCCAAGCTCTACAGAAAGTCAAATAAATGGGTATACTGTATATGGGAGGTTCAAGTTATGCCTGAATTTGGAACTCCTTTGCAACACTCCTAATCAATTTCATATTTATTGAGTTATTCGTTTGTATTATACAGTGATTCAAAAAGAACTGCGCCTTGGCCACCCACACACCCAGATATTTCACTTTGCAACTTCTTCCAGAGAGAATTCCTCCAGAACCTCATGGTTGTACTACACCATCGTTTCCAACCTTAAAGGAATCTTGTCGTGGCTGCCATTTCACTTGTCAAAGGTGATCTATGACAGAGGGTCAAAGGTGACTGATGTATGCCCTAGTGACATGAAAGGCACATATTATAAATTATAGAGAGCTGAGAGAATTTCTTTACAATGGAGGCTGTCAAATTATGGCTTCATGCTCCAAATTGATCATGCCTGCTGTTTTTGTAAATAAAATTGTATTGGAACACAACTATACCCATTCACTTATGTATTGCCTGTGGCTGCTTTTTTTAAAAAAAATCGTATAGTTTATTTTTGTGTGTGAGAGAGAGAGAGAAACAAAGCATGAGCCAGGGAGGGGCAAGAGAGATGGAGACACAGAATCAGAAGCAGGTTCCAGGCTCTGAGCCATCAGCACAGAGCCTGACGTGGGGCTCGAACTCACAAACCATGAGATCATGACCTGAGCCAAAGTCAGATGCTTAACAGACTGAGTTCAGTGTCCCTGAACTATTACAGAGTTGAAATAAAGGCTATCTGGCCTGTAAGACCTACAATATTTACATTCTGGTTCTTACCTAAATGAGTGTGCAGACCCTGCTTTACAAATTGGTCTTGAATAAATGTTCCTATAAACCCCTGGTACTAATTAAAGCATTTCCAAAGGTATTCAGTTTTTTCGGTCACCATGTACTTGAACTGTTTCTAATGCAATAGTCTTAACTCCACAATTACCCTGTGAAGTTCTTGGGAATACTCTTGAATAATAACGTAGAGATTTTCTATAACACAACAGGGGAGACATAGCAAGCCTGTTCTAAGTATTTCTTGATAGGTTGATCAAATTGAGATTTACTCTAAGAATCATGAATCTTATAACCATAAGAAAAAATCAGCTCTTAGTTTTCCTTGAGTATTTCTGCTTGTGCATCTATTTTTCCTTTTCCTACATATTTCTTGGGATGTTCAAATCCCAGATGTTCAAATACTAGGTCTATGTACTAAAGAAAGATTAAGAACCATCAAAGTATAAAATACAGGTAATGCCAGCTATAAAACATTACGTCTCATGAATTTCTTTATTCCGGGGACCTGAAAAAAAAAAAAGAAAAGAGAAGCCCCCTGACTTATTATATGTCATCTTAAAAAGCAATACACCTTCATTAAGACCTACAGCGATGACAGCACGGTGGGTTAAGAAAATGGAAAAAGTAGGGGTGTCTGGGTGGCTCCATAAGTTAAGCTTCCAGCTCTTGTTTTCTGCTCAGGTGGTGATCTCACAGTTCGTGGGATCAACCCCCACATCAGTCTCTACACTGACAGTGTGGAGACTGCTTGGGATTCTCTCTCTCCCTCCCTCACTCTGCCCCTTCCCTGCTTGTGTTCTCTCTCTTTCTCTCTCTCTCTCTCTCTCTCTCTCTCTCTCTCTGTCTGTCTTTCTCTCTTTCTCTCTCAAAACAAACACTTTTTTAAAAAGGAATACTGAAAAGGAACTGAGGGTTGAAGGGGAAGGGGGAGAGGGGAAGAGAGATGGTGGTGATGGAGGAAGGCACTTGTGGGGATGAGCCCTGGGTGTTGTATGGAAACCAATTTGACAACAAACTATTAAAAAATATTTAAAAAAAAGAAAAGAAAATGGAAAAACTCCCATCTCTGTTCTGAGAAACTTAAAATCATGCAGGTAATGTTAGTAACATTTTTATAATATTTCAAGGTTCCCAAGCTCTTTCCACACCCACCATATATCATTCTATCCTTCCAATGACACTGAAGTGAGTGGTCCTGGCATCCCAGTTTATCATCATCAAATCATGTTGTTGTTGCTTTACTTGAACAAGATGGGAAAACATGGGATTTAAAGCAGTTTGGCCATAAATGTACAACCTTGTCTTCCGATCCCTAGTCCCTTACTTCAGTGATCCTGTCTCACCTTACACTAGGTTACTTTTAGTAAATGCCCTAGAAATTGTACCTTTTTCAGGTTAACGGTCATCTGGTAACATTTTGCTTTGTTTCATATTAGTTGTTCACGGGGCAAGCTCAACTCAGGACTCACAAAGTCCACAATAAATCTGTGTATCTCCTTTACACCCAGTACCTTAGCCGATGCACTGTGACAATTCAGTGAATCCTCTACTATTTGGGGATGAGTTAGAAACACTGATATAGGACAGTGTTGTGCCCTTTGAGGCTCCTTGATCTGTTTACATTGATATTAATAGTTGGATCTGGGCTCTAGTCACAGACCTGAATAATTCAGGCCATACTCATCTGCACTTTTTACAAAACTATAATACGTTCAGGGAAATACTTTAGATAAGCAATATATGCAAACTGCAGAAAAAGTTCAAAAGTCCATAGACTTTTAAGAAGCTGTCTGAACTAGACAGTGATGTAGAAGTAATTATAGTCAACATACGCTTTCTTCAATTGTTCCATTTGGATTAGTGTCCAAAGGAAATTCTATGTTATTAACAGCATATAGCAGGTAAGTTGAAAACACTGCTCATTTCCTTATTTCCTCTCCTTTGAGATGGTAGATGAATTATTTTGTGTATGAGCCAAATTCGTAAAAACAGTGGGTTCTGTATATTTTTTAGGTTAATATATCTTATAACCAAATAGTGTTTTATACGTATTATGTAATTGTATCATATTAGAAAGTAGTTATTTGAGAATATAATGAGTGCTTTATGGTATTTTATAGGTTGGGCTTCCTACCATAAAGAGAGTTAAGGTTAACCTCTTTATGGTGGAATAAGTAACACGAGCCACAGGCTCCATGCCTCCTCGTGATTCTGAGTCGGACAATATAAGGAGAGAAACAGCCAAGATGTACTAGATTGTAGGTACTGCCCCTGGCACTGAGTGGAGGTCTATTTTAGAGCCCCTTTCCAGCAACCTTATTTCACTGACCTTGAGACAGGAAGTAAAGGGAACCTAAAACCTGCCCATTTGCGAAAGGCATGGAGAGATTTCCATTTCACAGGGCCTTATTTATCCTGTTGTTTCTGGATTGTTTTAATCCAAATAAATATCAGAATACATGTATGAAACAGTGTGGGGTATACCACCATCTGGTTCTGAGTAAATCTTGGAATTGCCGGTGGGTATTTCAAAGAAAATGGTGGAAAATGTTAGGTACAATTTTCTTAAACTTCCTTCCATGAGATTCATGATTTAGGAAGATCATTCTACAGGTTTTTAATAGACATTGGGATGATTTTCTTTTTTAAATACCCAAATAGTGACTTATGAAAAAAATATAGCGCTTGGCTCTTAACTTTTAATGACTCACTAATTTTGTGTAAAACAGAGCTTCTAATAGCAGGTGTTTAAAATACACTGTGTAGAAAAAATTCTAAGGATTTGCATATTTCATAATATTAATTCTTAGCCCATGTTAATGAGCTAGCAAGCCAAAATGCGTCCGGGTTTGAAGTTAAGGAAACTCTACATTCACAATAAATGCTCCTGACATTATAGGTAGATTCAAGAAAAGAAGCACAATGCATTTATGACATCCAGCTCTCCTCTCAGCCAGGATAAAAAACATTATTATAATTCACCAGACGTGAGCCAAAGGACACCTCAAATATGAAATACATTTGCTCCATTTATTCCTGTGTCTGCAAATATGTGTTTCTTTGTTCATCAGCTGGAGAGGTCAAGTTGATTCTGATTTTAAACCAGTCAGCTGAAGGCACTGTTGCAGGTTGTAGACCAAGAACGCTCACTGTCACAATTATAAGTGACCTGATTTATATGATGTTGACTTAGGAGCAACACCAAGGTGAAACTAAAATCATCCCCAGCTATTCACTGTTATATTTAAAATGAAGCACCAGAGAAAGAAAGGTTTCCAAAAATATAATTAAAACACATCATACCTATTTGTCTGCGACCAACACATTAATATACCTCCCAACTCAGAGACATTAAGTCTGTGATCTAAAAAGATGTTTCATAATTTCGACCTCAGGTCTTTATATAAGCAATAGTCTTGGACTATTTTTCGAGAACAATGGTGACTCTGAAATATGGAATTACTGACTGACGGTGCTCTTCAAGTGACCTTCTACATAATACGGTTCGTGTGTGCTCTTTCAAATCCATTTTTGATCATGAATGAACAGATGTTACATGAAAAAGTAATTCTAAGGATTCCTGATGGGGTTTTCTTTCTCAGCCATTCACATTTAATTTAGATGAAGGAAATATGAATTAGTAAATTAATACCTCTCCTACCTGTTTTTTAAAAGTTTATGTTAATAGGAGACTCCAGCATGATGAATCTTCCTTACAGTCGAGTGTTCTATTTAAAGCAGGTTAGGTTGGAAGAAGCAGAACAATTCAAAATGATATTATACGTAAATATTTTATGAGAATTAGTGGATATGGTCACACCCAAATAAAAACAAAAATAAAAGGGAGTCAGATAATTTGTAGTGTATTTAGTCTATTTATAACTTATACCTCAAGCCCTAGGTTGATGATACATTAAAAAAAAACCAAAGTAATCAATTTGAAATTAATAAAATAATTTCAGGCCTCTTTCATAGACAATGATCCTCCCTGCCTCACCTGCACAGGAAAAGATAAACATCTGTTATCTCTGCTCAGCTTATAATCACCATTCTTTTTATTCAACCCAACAGTTGAGGACTGAGGACTGAAGACACTTGAGCTGATGAGATAGTTTATTGTGGTGGAGGCTGTAAATACAGTGAAGAATCAGATGCCATAAAAATTCAAGTAAATGCGAATTTTGCCCCCCCTCCCCCATTTAAGTTTAGAGGACTCCAGTAGAGGTAGCAAAGGGTCAAATCCCAAGAATATAGCCTTGGAAGATGCTGTTTTCCTGTAGAAGATCCCTTGGAAGCAGGTAAGCTAACACGGCTCCAGCACTTGCTTCAATGGCCAAGTCAGTCTCTTATTATCTTCTAGTGGTGTGTAGGCATAATTTGATTACACTAGACTTGTACATGTTGACCATAATTGTGAGAGGATTATAGCAATGACCCTGGAGCCAGACTGCCTGGCTGGGTTGGACTCCAGGCTCTTCGAATTACACTTGACTCCTGAATAACACAGGTCTGAAAGGCACAGGCCCACTTGTTTGTGGATTTTTTTTCAATAATACAGTACAGTACTGTAAATGTATTTTCTTTATGATTTTCTTAACAACATTTTCTTTTCTCTCACCTACTTTATTGTAAGAATACAGTATATAATAAATATAACATGCAGAATCTGTGTGAATTGACTCTTTATGTTCTCCATAAGGCTTCCCAGTCAGCAGTTATTACTAGTTAAGTTTTGGGGAGAGTCAAAAGTTATTCATGGATTTCCCTGCAACTAGTGTAACATTGTGTGTCAACTACACTCGAATTAGAGAGAAGTTATACAACTTAACACCCAAAAAACAATCCAATTAAAATGGGCAGAAGAGGGGGTGCCTGGGTGGCTGAGTCAGTTAAGCGTCTGATTTCAGTTCATGTCATGATCTCTGTGAACACTGTGAGTTCAAGCCCCGCATCAGGCTCTGTGCTGACAGATCAGAGCCTGGAGCCTGCTTCAGATTCTATGTCTCCCTCACTCTCTCTGCCTCTCCTCCACTCACGCTTTCTCTCTCTCTCTCTCTCTCTCTCTCTCTCTCTCTCTCTCTCTCTCTTTCTCTCTCTCTCTCTCTCTCAAAAATAAATAAACTTTTTTTAAAAATTTAGAAGGCAGAAGAAATGAACAGACATTTCTCCAAAGAAGACATCCAGATGACCAATAGACACATGAAAAGATGCTCAACATCTCTCATCATCAGGGAAATACACAATGAGATATCACCTCAAAACTGTCAGAATGGCTAAAATCAAAAACGCAAGAAACAACAAGTGTTGGTGAAGATGTGGAGAAACAGGAACCCTCATGCTCTGTTGAAGGGAATGCAAACTGGTGCAGCCACTGTGGAAAACAGTTACGGAGTTTCTTCAAAAATTTAAAAATAGAACTATACTGCAATCAAGTAATTGCATGGCTAGTTATACCCAAAGAATACCAAAACTCTAATTCAAAAGGGTATGTGTTTATTGCAGCATTATTTACAGTAGCCAAATAGCCAAATAATGGAAGCAGCCCAAGGGTCCATTGATAGAGGATGTGATATACAAACACAATGGAATACACCATGGAATATTATTCAGCCATAAAAAAGAATGAATTATTGCCATTTACAATGACATGTGTGGAGCTGGAGAGTATAATGCTAAGTGAAATAAGTCAGAAAAAAGACACATACCATACGATTTCACTCATATGTAGGATTTAAGAAACAAAACAAATAAACAAAGAAAGAAGAGAGAGAAGCAAATCAAGAAATAAACTCTTAACTATAGAGAACAAACTGATGATTACTAGAGGGAGGTGGGTGGGCAAATGGGTGAAAAAGGTGCAGGGACTAAGAAATGCACTGGTTATGATGAGCTTTGGGAGATGAATGGAATTGTTGAATCACTTTATTATACACCTGAAACCAATTGGACACTGTATGTTAGCTTCACTGGAATTAAAATTAAAAACCAAATAATTTTTTTAATTTTAAAAATTATCCTTCATGGATTCTCATTTGGGAGGGGGGTGGTTGGCATCTCTAGCCCCCATATTGTTCAAGGGTCTGTATGAGTTCCCTGATTTGGGCTAAATATCACTTCTCCATCCTTCAGTTTCCTACATGTACAAAGGCAATTATAGTAGTACCTACCTCATGGGGTCGTTGGGAAATTAAATGAATTAATCTACTTTAGGCTCTAAGAAGAGTGTCTAGTCCATGATATGTGCTCAATGGCTATTAAGTATTGACGCTTTGGGTTATCTTTATTGCTATTAAATTCTTCAGCATTGGCTCTTCCTTGAGAATGCAGATACTGCATATGAAGTGGAGGAGAATTAGGATGCAAGAACATGAGTCCCACCAAGTGATAAGAGAAATAAGAAAGCTTTGAAATTAGAGGAATGTTACTGCCAACATAAATGAAAAGAAGTGTTTAGTTTAATGGAAAGGAAAGGGAGAAGAAATACTTGTTTTTTTATTGCAGCAAATCAAAACACTGTTGGGTGCTTGTTTAGAGGAAACGGAGGCCATATGGAGAAAATCATTCCATTCCACAGTGTGGAGTGGATTTCAAGGACAATTGAGCAGCCCAGGCATGAATTATGGTGGCCTTTGGCCATCCAATGTCATTGATGAACAAAGCAAACAGCAGAGCGCATAGTAGTAGTTAATGAGAGACAGAGGAGTCATAGGCTATGATGACCAGTTCTTATCATATGGTTTTCCTTAGGCTAGAAATATACTGATAATGTGATTTTGGTTCTTTCCAATCATTTGCATGCCTTAGAACATTAATATTCTAAATCCTTTAATTTAATCTCTATATTCTAATATTCATTGTCTTTGCATAAACTTTTTTTATAACCATTAGTGGTGATGCTGCCTTTTTGCTAATCACGTTGTTAATTAAGTTAGCTCAGTTTTAAATTTAATATTAGATGTATTTTAAATATCAAAATATTTTCCCTGGGCCTAGTTGCCTGATAATTAAATAAAGAAGGGGTTTGAGCATGTATTGGAGGTGTTTTATTATTATTATTACTATTATTTTAAAATGGAGCAATTCTGCGAGACCCAGGTGGCTCAGTCAGTTAAGTGTCTGGCTTGATTTTGGCTCAGGTCATGATCTCTCAGTGCTGAGATCAAGCCCCACATGGGGCTCTGCACTGGGCATGGAGTGTGCTTTGGATTCTCTTTCTCCCTCTCCCTCTGCTTCTCCCCTGCTCGCTCTCACTCTCTCTCTCAAAAAAAACAAATAATAATTTTTAAATAAAGCAATAGTTATGAAAGATTGATTAAATAAATGTATTTTATTTAAATTTAATGTATTAAAGGAGTTAATTCATTAATTTCTATGTGTGAAATAACTTGTTTCATACCTACCAAAAGTATCCACACGTATTGTTTGGAACTAGGCAGGGACAAAAGGAAAGAACCAGAAAACAAAAACCAGGTAATTTTTTAAATCTGAAATACTTATTTTCCATCATAAGTTTAAAAATACACATAAAAAATATTGTTCTTCTATCAATGTTAAGAGAAGTGCAGACATGAAAAATCATCCAGCAAAAATCTGCAGGATCTCAAAAGGATAGATAGGATTACACTGAGGTTTTAATAAGTGCTCAGAAGAATTAAAAAGCCAGCCTACAAGTAGTATGTTCGATTGCATCCTTTCCACAATGTTAGTGCCAGTTTTTGCACTTATTATGGATTATGAGGCTAAGTTTTTGGGTTGACTAAAGATGAATGCATTTAACCTTTTAACTTTAATTTATCTGGATGAATTATTTTAGGAATTTATGATCAATGCTGGCTTGGGGTTCTCATTGTGAAGAAAAGAAGGTATTTTTTAGATTTCATGTTCACAGCGACTGAGCTTCCTTCAAAGAAAAAAAAAGTTTCTGTAACAAGAGCTAAGCGAATATCTATCTGTGTGCCTTCCAAAAAACGAACTGAGCCTTGTGTCTTAAAAACAGCATTTTAAAAATAAGTCATAAGGGAGATGAAGAGCTGAGCTGCGGTAGATGATATTCAAGTTATCTCTTCAATCAATTTTGTAGAATGCTTTGGAAGCAGAATAACAAGTAATATGAAATCATTTTTCATATGTGCATACTCTTTAGTTCTATTTCTGTATTCATTGGCACAGGCAATTTATGCAATGTACTTGTAATGCCCCAAGAACAGAGACCAATCTCCCTGAAGGTTATGAGCACCTCTTGAATTTTACAAATGCAAAAAAAAAAAAATTATTTCACAGTCACATTTAGATAATGAAGTGTGCTAGACTTACTGAGTCTCCATGTTGAGTCTCAGAAATTATGCCCACTGTGCATAGTTTTGATTCCGAGACTCAGAAGGTAGATGCAAGCCGTCCTTGACAAGCATTGACAAGTAGTAATTATCAGTGAGTGTTGTGAAAGATGGAGGGCCGAAAGGATTCAGACAGACATCAGCTTCAGAACATGAGTCTCTTTTATTCTTGAGAAAACAGGTATCCGATTGATCTGTTGATGATCCTCTGTCTAGGTTTCAGGATCCTTCAGGATCTCTGTGTGACTGAAATGAGCCACCTGATGCTTCAAATACAAGTGAGGAAAAGGTCGAGTGAGGACAACAGATTAATCCCTTTGGCACCTCATAGCTGTTTTGCTGGTCTTCCTTTACTTTGGGGAGACGTGCAGGGCTGAGAGTAGAAACGCCTCCCATTCGGACCCCCTACCGTGATGCCCCCATGACCATGACTGACATCTGCGCACACAATATCCTGCTGGAGGGGATCCCAGTGGTCAGGAGGAGCCCTGTGTCTTTGCTCATCCGATTGCTCCTGGATTGTTGACTATACATGGTTTTGTTTGTTCTCTAGATGTCTACACTATTTCCCTCACAGTGTAGGTAGGGATAGTGTCCCCGATTGGAACCTTTACAGCTATCTGACAAATAATCCACAGTGGAAATCCATGGATTGCAAGAATCACAGAGACTTTACAGCTTTTCTCCCCATTCATGAAACCTAACCTGAATGAACAGAACACAAAGATCGGCTGATTACGCTCTCCCCGCACTCCCCCTGAATTTCCCCCATCTTTGGGGGCACAGTCCTGCTTAAACTTGTTTCTTCACATTCCACACAGAGGGCAGAGTTCTCAATGTGTACACACTCTACCCGTACCCAGTTTCGTGTTATGTAACTGCTGTAAATGCCCTCTTGTGCCTGGGGATAGCACAAAACTAAGCCTTAACAGAACGTCTACCGAAAGAAAACCTTTGGGCACCCTCTTCGTATTTAGGCACAGACAGGAAAGCATTTTTTGCCCATTTTGCTAAAGCCTGGGACCCCATTATAAATTCACAAAGAAAATAAGACAAGAAAGCATTTAGGTTCATAAACCCTTGTCTCTTAGACCTGAATACAGACAATTAGGGCTGGTTTGAAAGTTTTAACTTGCTTTATTAGCTTAAGAGTTGGAACGTTGGGGCACCTAGGTTGCTCAGTAGGTTGAGCATCAGACTCTTGGTTTCGGCTCAGGTAACAATCTCTTGGCTCATGAGTTCACGGCCCTGTATCAGCCTCCATGCTGACAGTGCTGAGGCTGCTTGGGATTCTCTCTCACCTTCTCTTTCTGCCCCCCCCTGCTTGCGCTCTCTGTCTCTCTGTCCAACTAAATAAATACACTTAAAAATAATTTTAAAAAAGAAAACTTTCAGGTTCTCACTGCTCAGAAACCAACGTGTTCATTCAGATATATCCACTCACAGGAATCACACGACCCCTCCTCATTCAGTGATGCAACTCTAAGAACCTAAACTGGGGCGACAAAAAATGCTTTTGGGTTGGCTAGTCAGAGGCTTAGTTATAACTTCACAAATGGTCCACACAGATGAAAAGAGGGAAAGAATGGCTACAAAGATCTGGCAGTCAACCCTTTGAGTTCTGTCACTTATTTTAATGGTGTTTTCATTCATTCATTCATTCATTCATTTATTCTGCCTTGGAGAAAAGACTGAATGGGGAGAAGAATGAGTTCAGCATCACTTGATAATCTTGCTTTTCCTGAGAGGTTCACCTACCTGTTGTGAATAGGAAGAACTTCACTTGTAAACTCACCTATGGCTAGCCATCTTGAGATGGGTGGCAATCATGGCCGTCATTTTCCTAAAATTGCATTTGAACTTCCTTTTCTTATATATACTTTAGAAATCCAAGAAGCCAATCAGCACCAGTGATATAGCTGAATGGAGCTTTGGTTAAAGAAGAGATAGCCAAGGAGTGGGTGGGTAAGGGTCCCAGGAAAACCCTGGTCATAAGGCTAGTTAGGTCTTCAGACCCTTTTAATTGTATAATTTCTAAATATCCATCTGTGCTCAAAGGTATATGCTGTTTTGGGTAAATGGCTGGATAGAAATGATAAATGAATGAAGAAGTAAGCATCTTCATGGCATTTCTCTTTGTTACATTGATCTGTCTCTCTCTTCATGTCAGCAAACCTGGCCTTCTTGATCTCTTCCCTATCTCTAGGGCAGCATTTGTCAGCCTTGGCAGTGTTGGCATTTTGGCCCAGATCATTCTTTCTCGAGAGGCGCTGTCCTTTGCATCCCTGGCCTCTACCCACTGGGCAGTAGTAGCAGCCCCTTGGTCCTCACAACCAAAAACGTCTGCAGACAAAGCCCAAATGTTGCCTTGGAAGCAAAATCACCCCTGACTGAGATCCACGACTCTAGGGTAAACAGATTTTCCAAGACAGTCCGGGTCGACACATTTTCCCAACTATAGGGCAATGCTTTCACCCTCAGAAGGGTCATAATTTGGACAAGGAGTTAAATGGTCCCCCAACGCACCTCAGGAAGTTGCAACCCCATGTGTCCAGTTGCTCACACCAAAACTGAAGACGCTCTTCAGCCCCTCCTTCCCTGATCCCCC
>NC_043716.1:48051468-48052647 GCF_006229205.1 Suricata suricatta | reverse complement strand
GGTAAACAGATTTTCCAAGACAGTCCGGGTCGACACATTTTCCCAACTATAGGGCAATGCTTTCACCCTCAGAAGGGTCATAATTTGGACAAGGAGTTAAATGGTCCCCCAACGCACCTCAGGAAGTTGCAACCCCATGTGTCCAGTTGCTCACACCAAAACTGAAGACGCTCTTCAGCCCCTCCTTCCCTGATCCCCCAAGTCAACCCCCAGCAGGTTCAGTTAAATAAAACCACCTGCAGGGGCACCTGGGTGGCTCAGCCGCTTAATTGTCTGACTCTTGATTTTGGCACAGGTCATGATCTCATGGTTCACAGGGTCAAGCCCGCATCAGGCTCTGCTCCTTGGGATTCTGCCTCACCTGCTCTATCTGCCCCTGCCCTGGCGCACACTCTCTCTCAAAATAAATAAATCAAGTTAAAAAAAAAACACTTTCAAACTGTGTGCCATGTCTAGGACCTCTTTCTGCATCCCCTGATGCCACACCCATCCTCTCCTGCCCGCTTCACGTGTGCCCCGCTTCAGACTGTTCTCAGCACAGCTGCCAAGGTGGTCATGTCTGATTAGAAGTCGGCTCGTGTCACTCCTGTGTTGGAAATCCTTCAGTGGCTTCTCCGGTCCCCTCAGAGTAAAAGCCGAAGTCCAGCTGTACTGGCCTCTGCCATTCCTTGGCCTCCTGGCAAGCCCTGTTTCAGGGCTTTCCTCTGTTAGTTCCTTCTGCCTGCCCCCCCATACTCCCCCCACTTCAGACACCCCTGCCCTACCCCAGCCACTCCCTTGTCTTTCAAGTTTGTTTTATACTATCAGCTTCACAGTGAAGCCTTCTCTGACCACCCTATTTACAATCACCCTTTCTTTTTTTTTAATTTTTTTTTTATGAATAGTTTGTTGTCAAATTGGTTTCCATACAATACCCAGTGTTCTTCCCCACAAGTGCCCTCTTCCATTACCTCCACCTCTTTTCCCCCTCCCCCTCCCCCTTCAACCCTCGGTTCATTTTCAGTATTCAGTAGTCTCTCAAGTTTTGCGTCCCTCTCTCTCCCCGACTCTCTTTCCCTCTTCCCCATCCCCCTGGTCCTCCATTAGGTTTCCCCTGTTCTCCTGTTAGACCTATGAGTGCAAACATATGGTATCTGTCCTTCTCCACCTGACTTATTGCGCTTAGCATGACACCCTCGA
>NC_043716.1:48039381-48051368 GCF_006229205.1 Suricata suricatta | reverse complement strand
AACATTGGAGTACATGTGCTCCTATGCATCAGCACTTCTGTATCCCCTGGGTAAATCCCTAGCAGTGCTTTTGCTGGGTCATAGGGGAGTTCTACTGATAGTTTTTGAGGAATCTTCACACTGTTCTCCAGAGTGGCTGTACCAGTTTACATTCCCACCAACAGTGTAGGAGGGTGCCTGTCTCTCCACATCCTTGCCAGCATCTATAGTCTCTTGATTTGTTCATTTTAGCCACTCTGACTGGTGTGAGGTGGTATCTCAGTGTGGTTTAGATTTGTATTTCCCTGATGATGAGTGATGTTGAGCATCATTTCCTGTGCCTGTATGCTATCACTTTTTGCAGATGACATGATACTCTACATGGAAAACCCAATTGACTCCACCAGAAGCCTTTTAGAACTGAACAATGGATTCAATAAAAATACAGGGTACAAAATCAATGTACAGAAATTGGTTGCATTCTTATACACCAATAATGAAGCAGTGGAAAGAGAAATCAAAAACTGATCCTGTTCACAATTGCATGAAAAACCAAAAAAATACCTAGGAGTAAAAGACCTATATGATGAAAACTATAGAAAACTTATAAAAGAGATTGAAGAAAACACCAAGAAATGAAAAAACATTCCATGCTCATAGATTGGAAGAATAAACATTGTGAAAATGTCATTACCTCCCAAAGCAATCTACACATTCAATGCAATATCCATCAAAATTGCACCAGCATTCTTCTCAAAACTAGAACAAGCTATCCTCAAATTCATATGGAACCACAAAAGACCCCGAATAGCCAAAGTAATATTGAAGAAGAAAACCAAAATGGGAGGCATCACAATCCGAGACTTTAGCCTCTACTACAAAGCTGTCATCATCAAGACAGTATGGTATTGGCACAAAAACAGACACATAGACCAATGGAATAGAATAGAGAAGCCAGAACTGGGCCCACAAATGGACGGCCAATTAATTTTTGACAAAGCAGGAAAGAGTATCCAATGGAAAAAAGACTGCCTCTTAAGCAGGTGGTGCTGGGAGAACTGGACAGCAACAGGCAGAAGAATGAAACTAGACCACTTTCTTACACCATACACAAAAATAAACTCAAAACGGTTGAAGGACCTGAATGTGAGACAGGAAACCATCAAAACTCTTGAGGAGAAAGTAGGAAACAACCTCCTTGACCTCAACCTCAGCAATTTCCTACTCAACACATCCCCAAAGGCAAGGGAAATGAAAGCAAAACTGAACTATTGGGACCTCATCAGGATAAAAAGCTTCTGCACTGCAAAGGAAACAATCAAGAAAAGAAATAGGCAACCAATAGAATGAGAAAAGATAGTTGTAAATGACATATCAGATAAAGGGCTAGTATCCAAAATCTACAAGGAACTCAACAAACTCCACACCCGAAAAACAAATAACCCAGTGAAGAAATGGGCAGAAGACATAAACAGACACTTCTACAATCTCCCTTACGATGCATCATCCCCACGTTATTTTTTTCCATAGCCTTTATTATCTGACATACTGAAATTTTACCCGTTTATTTCTTGACTTACTCCCTAATGTACTGTGTGACCCTCAGAATGAGTAGGCAGACTCCGTGAAAGCAGAGATTTTTCTGTTTTATTTTTTGTGCTGCACTCAGTGCCTTTAGCAGTTTTCCTGGGAATCACGTAGTAGGCAGTCATTAAATACTGACCAAATGTGGGGCGCCTGGGTGGCTCAGTCGGTGGAGCGTCCAACTTTGGCTCAGGTCATGATCTTCCAGTTCATGGCTTGGAGCCCTGCGACAGTCTCTGTGCTGACAGCTCAGAGCCTGGAGCCTGCTTCGGATTCTGTGTCTCCCTCTCTCTCTGCCCCTCCCCTGCTTGAACCTATTAAGGAAGTTCAGAAAACTGCAAAAACCAAATGCCATCAATCAAGACTGTATTATGAACTTTGAGTAATTGCAATCTGTGTTGCACATTCCTGGAGCAAGAAATAACCAACCTGTCAGAGGTCCATGTAAACAAGGACAGAGCACAGGCCCAGGGCCCAGACCATGAGAGAAGAGGAAGATCGGCATATTTTCAAAACATTTCCCTCATCTGCCTGAAGTTTAATCTGGGAAGGGTTGGAATTAAATTCTGGGCCATACTATGTTTATAACTACATATAATTGTATTTAAATGCATATTAACATTAAATGGGTAGCAAACTATGTAAGTTTATTTTATGTTTTGAGCTTTATGACTTATAACTACTAATTCCTGTTATCATGATAAAATCGTGGGTTGAAAGTGCTAATTTAAGTACTTTTTTTAAGTTTGCTTATTTATTTTGAGAGAGAGCATGAGCAGGAGAGGGACAGAGAGAAAGAGAGGAGAGAGAGAACCCCAATTCTGCTAATAGCACAGAGCCTGATGTGGGGCTCAATCTCACAAACTGCAAGATCATGACCTAAAGCAAAATCAAGGGTCAGACACTTAACCGACTGAGACACCCAGGGGGCCCCTCAGGTGTTTTTAAAAATAAATGTTATAACCAAGTGGACCAGGGTTGGGTTACAATCAAGAGTCAACCAGAGTCAGACCAGTTGTGTTAGCAGCATGCTTCATAGCAGAATGTCCTTGTAGGACCTGTTCCTCTTTGACTGTTTATTCAACAATTGAATAGTTTGATATTTGATTCAATATCTGATTGAATAATTCAATTATTGAAAGCCCAAGTGTCAGACATTTTTTTTGATCTCCTAACATTCTCAGGAACCTATGAATTAAGGTGTGCCTGGGTAGCTCAGTCAGTTAAGCATCCGGCTTCAGCTCAGGTCATGATCTCATGGTTCGTAGGTTCGAGCCCTGCATCAGGCTCTGTGCTGAGAGCTCAGAGCCTGGAGCCTGTTTCAGATTCTGTATCTCCCTCTGCCTCTGACCCTCCCCTGCTCGAGCTGCCTCTCTCTGTCTCTCAAAAATAAATTAAAAACGTTAAAAATTTATATAAAAAAGGAACCTATGAATTAAGTGTATTTTCACCACTTATGGATAATGAACTGAAGTTAAGGAGAGTTAAGACTTTCACCAGCCAGTGAGACAAGAACTCAAGATTCAAACCTAGTTAGTTTCAAAATCAAAGCTCATTCTTTACTATGCACGTCTGCCTCTGTGCTACTTCAATGGATAATTTAATTTCAGGCATTTGTGTCTGCACCAAGGATAATCTTTTGTATCAAATGTATACAGATTTTGATGATAGTTTATGTATCATAATCCTTGGTTAGTCACAGAAATTATTTATTCAGCTTATAGTTGTTAGATTCTAAACTCATTGAGATTAATGAAATGACTGATAATAATGTTCAAGACCTAATTATTAGCTTGATGGTACATGCTTGGTACCTAATCACATACTGGACCTTTGTGAAAACAGGACAGTTGTCAGACTAGTATCAGCAACTCCTGAAGGAAGATTAAAGTAGCTGATAAGATCTTGAAAATTCCCCTGCGTATTATGGATTTCATTTTCAGTGAAAATGCAAAGAAATTACATTTCTTGGAACAAAATTTCTTATTACACATAATTTATACTGAGTATTTTTATTTAAAAGTTAGCAAACTTGATTTCTCACAAATATGTAAAAAATACTAGTTCATATGGGAAAGATGGATAGAATATGCAAGAATGAATATTTTTGGCATTAAGATAGTAGGAGAAGTGAATGATTTTTCTCCTTTAAAAGTTTTAAAATATTATTGTTTTAGTGGTTTCAATATTATTGTTTTAGAAAGAAATAAGTAAAGCTTATTTACTATTTAATGCACAGAAGAACTTTATGGGCTGGATTCTATTTATTTACATGATGTTACACTTAATTCTGTAAACTTAGAATATATTTACTATAAAAATAACTAGATTACAAATTATTCCCATTCCTTCTACTTGCCCTATAATCCCTTGGGGCAAATCACCTGTTGTAGGTTGAATCGTATTCCCTGAAAGATACGTTCAAGTCTTAACCCCTGTGAATTCGACCTTATTTGGAAATGTGATCTTTGCAGATGCAGTGAAATTAAGACTAGGTAATATTGGATGAATATGGACCTTAATCCAATGACTGGTATCCTTACAAAGCAAGAGTCATTTGGGCATACAGAAGGCAAACAGGGAGAAGACCATGTGATGGCAGATGCAGAAATGGGAAGGATGTATCAACCAACCAAGGAACACCAAGGATTTGGGTAATCACCAGAATTAAGGAAGAAGCAAGGAATCCTCCAGAGAAGCGCAGACCTGCCAACATCTTGATTTCAGACTTACAGCTGCCAGAACTGTAAGATAATAAATTTCTGCTGTCTGTTACTTTGTGGTAATGTGTTTCAACAGTCCTACGTTGGGAGATAGATCACTCGAATCTGCAAGGTCAGTCATGGGATGAAGTGAAGGAAGCAGTGTGGCATCTGATGACTCTGTAATAGGAGGACCCCCAAGTCATTCACAGATTCTTGCTGAGAACAGCTACTCAAACCAGAAAGGATTGTGTCGGATTCAATTCATGAGCAGATGCGAGAGGTGAGGACAGGATAAGGTCTAATCATGTGTGATGATACTTGAGGAATCCAACCTCCATAAGCTCAGAAAGTCAGCACATCAACGATCCCTTCTAGGAAAGTTCTGCTTTGAGCCTTCCTTCAAATAAACGCTGAGCAAACCACCAAATCCAACAAGGAGCAGCAAACAGACTTGGAAGGTTTAACCTCCGATGGAAAGCTCCCCCTCTTTCTGGTCAGGCAGGAAGGGGCTCAGGGCAAGCAGAGCT
This sequence comes from Suricata suricatta, assembly GCF_006229205.1. Taxonomy (NCBI): domain Eukaryota; kingdom Metazoa; phylum Chordata; class Mammalia; order Carnivora; family Herpestidae; genus Suricata; species Suricata suricatta. The sequence continues at coordinate 48,046,573 of NC_043716.1, read as the reverse complement.
TCCATAGAGTGAGGAGGAAACTCCATGAGAAATGGAGGACCCCAAAGTGGGTGGGAAACTTGCCAAGTTTCTGGTTCACCGTGGGATCACACATGTACAAAACAGACTAAAGTCACCCTGAACTGAGAGCCGAGACCCCACCCAACACAGGTGTTGACAACTTGCAGTTTTAATAGAACCATTCATTGCCTACTAAAACATAAATATCAACAATCTGGAGGAAAATAATGGAATCCACAATGTCCAGGGTCCGAAGCAAAATTACTCTACTACAAAGAGCCAGAAAATATGTGATCCATTTTAAAGGGAAAAGATAATCAACTGATGCCAACCCCAAGATGACCAAGGTGTTAGAATCCTCAGACCAGAATTAAAGGCAACTATTACAACTATAATAAATGAGGCAAAAGGGAGCATTCTCACAGGGAAACAAAATATAGGAAATTGAAAGAATGTGAAAGAAACAAATAGAGGTTTAAACTAAAATACAATATAAAAATATATTCCTATAATATAAATTTAAATATAAAATTTATTGAATGGCTTCAATAGAATAGAGATGACAGAGAAACTGATAGTGAACCTGAAGAGGGGCGGGGAGGAGTGATCAATCTCCTTCTAAGTCAAGTACTAGAGTGAGTTCCAGACAAGAAATAAGAGTGGAAAGACTTTAATATAATGATTGGTGCAAAGCATTAAGCATTTACTTAATTTGAAGTATTAAGCATCAATAACAGTTATAAGGGATTATGCGGTGTAGTATAATATGATACAGTTATTTTCAATGATGAAGAATCAGGACTTTATGTAAAAAGGAGGATAAGCTTGCTGATCTTCTTAGTAGTCTCAGTTAGGACCAAACAAACTTAAAATCAGATGTCAGGCAGCTGAAGCGGGAAAAAAAAAGGTAGGTGAGGTTGCTGGCTATTTAATATTGCTTACAGTAGGAAACCATGATACATTATGACCAAGTGCAGCTCATCTCAAGAATGCAAGAATGGCTCAGTATTAGAAAATCCAAATTTTGTCACCTGTATGAGGCTAGAAAGAAAAATATAATCATCTCTGTAGATATAAAGAAGACATTTGATCAATTTAATACCTGTTCTTTCTAAAAATACTCAAGTATTGATGTATGGATAGTTCTGTATATGAACTATACACACACACACACACACACACACACACACACATTATCAGCATTTTTCTTACTTAATGGGAAATTAGAGGCATTTCCTTCAAAATTCAGAAATAATATAGCGATGCTTGAAATCTCCATTCCTACTTAATATTCTGTTGGAAGTATTAGTCAATCCAACTAGATAAGAGTTAGAGCTCAAGACACACAGATTAAAAGCATGAAGTAGGGGTGCCTGGTTGGCTCAGATGGTGGAGTGTGTGACTCTTGATCTGGAGGTTGAGTTCAGGCCTCACGTTGGGTGTGGACGTTACTTAAAAAATAAAAATAAAGAGCAAGAACTATAAAGACCTGTGTATCTAATATGGTAGCCAACAGCCACATGTGATTATTCACATTTAAAATAAGTACTGTTGAGGCACCTGGATGACTCAGTCAGTTGAGCATCAACTTCAGCTCAGTTCATGAACTCATGATTTGTGAGTTCAAGCTCCTGCATCTGGCTCTGGCTCGCTGCTGTCAGTGCAGAGCCCGCTTTGGATCCTCTCTCCCCCTCTTCCCCTCCCCCACTCACACTCTCTCTCAAAAATAAATAAAACACTTTTTAAAAAAGTATTGTCAGTTTTTTGTTTACTTTTCTGGTTTGTACTACACAGTTTAATAATAAAAATGGGGGTAGTTTTTGGAAAAAATAAAATAATTATAAGTAAAAGAAAGTTAGAATTCAGTTCATCAGGCACACTAGCCACAGTCCAGGTGCTGAATAACCATATGCAGGTGGAAGTTTCCATTTGGGACATGGTAGATATTAAACATTTCCATCATTACAAAACTCCTATTGGATAGTTCTATTATAGTTCTATTATAGTTTATACATATGTGTGTATATATATATATATATAGTGTGTGTGTGTATAGTTCTATTGTATAGAACTCTCTCTCTCTCTCTCTCTCTCTATATATATATATATGTAGATATATAACTTGAAAACTAAAAATATATATATAACTTGAAAACCCAAAATAAGCGATGGAAAAAATAGTACAATTAAAAAATTAGGAAAGTATTGAGTTTTAAAATGAACATACCAAACAAATGGCTTGCCTACATAGACTATTTTTACAATGGCAATACATAGAAATATTTGTGTTCTTGGATAGGAATACTTAACATCATAAAAATGTTTGTTTTCCCTTCATTAATCTACACATATAAAGCAATCCCAACAGAAATACTATGAGGTTTTTTTTCTGTAACTAGACCCGTGGGTTATAAAATGCTTGGAGACAATTAGACAAGCAAGAGATAAGAGCAATGCGGGGAGGTGGCCGCGGGCTTGCAAACCGGCCCCTTGCAGGGAGGGCCAGGAGAGACAGGAGGTAGAGACAGGCCACTCCAGATGGATAAGAAGGGGACTTACGAGACTTATCTTGGACGCAGCCAGGCAGGTAGATTTCCGAACCCCCCAGAAGACCTTACACGGTGACCTTAAAGGGGATCCGTCATGAATATTCATTCGTCCAGAGGGTCTCAACAACACATTGCTCTCTCGAGGCGGCCTCCTTGAAAATGCCTCTGGCTGTCCACATGGCGGGCAAAACATACCTTGTACATTTCAAGGTCAAGGGAAGGGGCGGGGAGCCTCTGATTACGGGGGTCCAGGACAGGAGTCAACACGTGGTCATGTCCTCTTCCAATAGTAGCATTACCAGATATTAAAATATGCTCCAAAGCAGTGATTCTCAATGTTTCTCCCCCTTCCAGGGAGCACGCAGCAATGTTTGGAGATATTTTGATTATCACAGCGAGGGTTCGGGATAGGAGTAGGGGTTTGTTGCTTGTATCTAGTGCGTAGGAGCCAAGGATTACGCTAATCATTTTACAATGCACAGAACACCCTCCTACAAAAAAAGAATGATTTAGTCCAAAATGTCAATACTGCAGAGGTTGAGAATCTTGGCTCTAAAGCTTCTTTATTCAAGTCATATTGGTATTTTTGCATGAAAAGACAGACCCCTGGAGAAAAAGTAGACCTTTCAGAATTAGATATAGTTGCGTGTTTAATTTAGTATATGATTAAGACACACTGGAAATTAGTGGGGGAGAGATTAATTTTTTATTTTACAAATTTCTTCTTTTTAAATGTTTATTTATTTTTGAGAGAGAGAGAGAGAGAGGGCACCAGTGGAAGAGGAGCAGAGAGAGAGAGGGAGACACAGAATCCAAAGCAGACTCCAGACTCTGAGCTGTTAGCACAGAGCCCAATGCAGGGCTCGAACCCATGAACTGCAAGATCATGATGTGAGCTGAAGTTGGACGCTTAACCACTGAGCCACCCAGGTGGCCTGATATTGATTTTTAAATAAGGAAGTCGGTGATACCTGGATAACCATATGGAAAAAAGTGAAAATTGAACTCAATCTTTGATAGTACTTCAGGATAAATTAAAAATAGATTGGATATGGGGCACCTGGGTGGTTAAGTGTCTGATTCTTGATATGAGCTTAAGTCATGATCTCTAGGTGGAGCCCATAACAGGTTCAGTAGGCACAGAGCAAGGACCCTACTTCTAATTCTCTCTCTCTCTCTCTCTCTCTCTCTCTCTCTCTCTCTCTCTCTCTCCCTCCCTCCCCCATTTCTTCTCTCTCTCTCTCTCTCAAAATAAATAAATAGAACTTTTTAAAATGTTTAAAAATAGATAAGATATTTAGATTTATTTATTTAAGTAATGTGGAGCTGGAACTCACAATCCTGATAACAAGAGTCACGTGCCCCATCATCTAAGCCAGCCAGGCGCCCCTAGATCAAATATTTAAATGCAAAAAAATGAAACAATACATACACAGAAGCCCTTATTCACCTTAATATGTACATCTTGATAAATTGGGTTTCTTTAAGTTTATTTGTTTTTGAGAGAGAGAGAGAGAGAGAGAGCAGAGGGGGGACAGAGAGAGAGAGGGAGAGAGAATTCCAAGCAGGCTCCACACTGTCAGCACAGAGCCTGACACAGGGCCTAAACTCAACAAACCTGGAGATCATGACTTGAGCCAAAATCAAGAGTCAGACGCTTAACAGACTGAGCCACCCAGGTGTTCCGATAAATTCTTATAAATAAGATAATCACCATCCACATCAAGAAATAGAACACTACTGTAACTACAGAAGGCCATCCCCCATGGCATTTTCCTGATTACAGTGTCTTTTCTCTTTCCAGAATTAATCGCTATTCTGATATTCTGAGCTTCATGGAAATCAGTTCTTTGATATTCTTTATATCTCTAAGAATCTAAATAGAACTGCTGCATTTTGCCCTTAATTATATTTTATATAAAAAGGGGCATAGTGTATCTCTTCTTAAGTATCTTGCTTTTGTGGTTTTCTTTCAAGATGTCTGTGTAACATATCCACATTGGCGTATGTGATGATAGTTCCTGCTGACGATTTTATAATATTCTTTTTATGCATCTACCTCCATGTATCCATTCTGTTGTTGATAGCTGGTTGAGTTGTTTCCACATTTTGGCCCTTATGTATAACACTGCTATACACATTCTTGCATGTGTGTGTGGTGCGCGTGTCCCTGTATTGTTTCAGAATACATAGCAACATCTTGGCTGCCGAGTGTGGGGGGATGTATATTATATTCTTGAAAAGCATGTACATTTTGTGTTGTTACACGCAATTCTCTGGAGAGGTCCATTCAAGTTTTGTTAATCACGTTTTTCAAATCTTTTATATCTATTGTCCTTTTTGTTTATTGTATCAATTACTCAAAGGTTTTTTTTTTCCCACAGTACAATTTAGGGATGTTTTTTCTTTCTTCTGTGGTTCTTTTCTCTTCATTTATTTTTAGACTGTGTTATTACAGGTACATGAATGTGGAATGGGGGTGCCTGGTTGGCTCAGTTGGTTGAGCTTCTGGTTTTGGCTCAGGTCATGATCTCACGGTTCGTGGGTTCGAGCCCTGTGTCGGGGTCTGTGCTGACGGCTAGCTCAGAGCCTGGAGCCTGCTTCGGATTCTGTGTCTCCCTCTCTCTCTGACCCTCCCCTGCTCATGCTGTCTCTCTCTGTCTCTCAAAAATAAATAAATCATTAAAAATTAAAATATATACAGAATGATTTCCTTCCTTTTAATTTAAGTGTTTTATCCTTATGAAGTGGTCCATTTTATCCCTAGTTTCTCTTTTGACCTTCAAGTGTACTTTCTTTCATATCTGTTTTTTTTCAAATTTTTTAAAATTCTATTTACTTATTTTAAGTAATCTCTACTGTAACATGGAGCTCGAATTCACGACCCCAAGATCAAGAGTTGCGTGCTTTTCTGACTGAGCCAGCCAGGCACCCCTTTTTCACAGCTATTTGGCTACCCCAGCTTCCTTATTGTTAACATACACCAATGCATCTGAGTGTATTGGTCTTACTTATCATTCTTGAAATTTACTGAACTGTGGATTGGCGACCTAACCAGTTCTGGATAGTTCTCAGCCTTTATCTCTTCAAATATTGCATCTGTTTCTTCCCTCTGCTCCTCCTAGAACTACTCAAACATATGTCAGACTTCTCCACATCTCTTAAACTCTCTTCTGTATTGTTCACATTTTTCCCACTCGACTGAAATTTGGGTAATTTCTTCAATCTTTCCATTATCTAATTCTTCTACTTTGTTTTATCTGCTTCTTGACATGTCACAAATTAGAAGTTCTAATTTCAACTATTACATTTTTCTTTTTGAGAACATTCCATTTGGTGCTTTTTCAAAACTGCAGCATTACTCTTACTTTTCTGCTGTCTGCCAGTGTTTCCAAATTTGTTGTTTATTTCTTTGAATTCACCAAGGATATTGTTTTATAATCTGCATGGTTGTTTGCAGGACTGTTCCTGCTGTTTTTGTTTCTGGGCCCCTCCTTCCTGTTGCCTTATTACCTTGTGCCTTAGTTATCACCGATGGAGCACTGATGGTGGTCCTTGAAACACTTTGTAGGGATTCTATGGTGCCTATGAGGATGATGACTTCCTCCTAAAGACATTTGCTGTTCACACCTGCCCGTACATTAGTGCATTACCAATGGGGGAACACCTCAACCAAGTTCAAGGCTTGGGATTCCTGGTCCATCCCAACTATGCACATCCAGGGTGCAGGTCTGCATAAGGCTGGTCTGTGGCAAGAGTAGTAATTATATCCCCACGTCATGCCAGCACAAACCTTTATGCCAAGGCAACCCTGAGGTTGGGGCCCTGGGGAGGTAAGTGGTAGTTTATCTTTACCCTGAGCATGTAGACTTTGGGCGTCCCAGCTAATATGAGGATGGAGGGTTCCTTCTCCGGCATTCTTCTTTAGATGTGCTTTGGTCCTTGGCTTCTGTCTTTATTCCACTGAAGGCAAGGGACAGAAGCTCAAGTATGAAGGATCACAAATATCTTCTTTGTATTTGACATTTATCAGCAACTGTCTTTGATAGGGGCCCCTGGGTGGCTCAGTCGGTTAAGCATCCAACTCATTACTTCGGCTCAGGTCATGATCTCATGTTTGTGGGTTCAGACCCTGAGTTGGGCTCGGTGTTGACAGTGCGGAACCTACCTGGGATTCTTTCTCTTTCCCTCTCTGTCTCCCCATCCCCCACTCATGGACTCTCTCTCGTCTCTCTCTCTCTCTCTCTCTCTCTCTCTCTCTCTCTCTCTCAAAGTAAATAAATAAACTAAAAAAAAATTTAAAAAGCAAATGTCTTTAAAAAAGTCTTTGATACTCTGATGTAAAGCTTGGTTTCATTTTCTTTAATAAAAAATACATAAAATCCAGAGAAAAAATATATTTTATTTCCACCACCTATAATTATATACTCTCATATTTCTTTTGCTATATTAATATCATTTTAAAAAATCATATATGTTTTTTAAAGCAATTTAGGCAAGAAAGAAATATAGGTGCACCTAGCTGGCTCAGTTGGAAGAGCACAGGCTGCTTGATCTCAGGGTCGTGAGTTTGAGGCCCCTATTGGGTGTGGAGATGACATAAATAAAAATAACACAAGACAGACAGACAGATGGAAAGAAAG
>NC_043716.1:48011036-48039281 GCF_006229205.1 Suricata suricatta | reverse complement strand
AGATAGATAAAAATACTTTGTAAAAATCACAACTATAAATGTTATTGCCATTAAAGTATTACATTTTCATGGGGTGCCTGGGGTGCAGTTGAGCATCGGACTTGATTTCTGCTCAGATCATGAAATCGAGCCCTCCATTGGGTTCTCTGCTGACAGTGAGGAGCCTGCTTGGGATTCTCTCTCTCTCTCTCTCTCTCTCTCTCTCGCTCTCGCTCTCGCTCTCACTCGCTCACTCATGCTCTGCCCCTCCCTGGCTCACACTCACAAGCACGCTCTCAAAATAAAAACATAACCATTTTTTAAATTACATGTTCTTGTTCGTGTAAGAAAAATAAAAGGAAGTGAAATTGGAATTGTTGAACTTCACATGTCTCTACCACAGGAAAACTCATTTCCTAAAATAAGTCTCTAAGATTAATTTTTTTAAAAGTGCAGGTGTAAACATTAAAAACAGTAAGATATTGAAGTCATTATGCTTTTTAAAAACATCACATCCTTCAAATCTGGGAAGAATTTACAGACTGTCCGCTGTGAGCCTTAGGGATTTCCTCCTCCCACCTTCTGGGTGGAGAGTTACATCACGGTGACATCATCTGGTTACCTCAGTCACACTCGGCTCACTGTACTTCTCCTGGGTGTTTTGCTCTCTGATCAAATGGATTCAAAGTCAGCACTGTGCTTTCACTTCTTGCTTCTTTGTTCCCGAATTCTTTGACATGTCTGAATTACATTATCAAGACTGGAGAAAGTCTCCTGGTGTGATTGTTCTAAGTGAGCATTTCATGTTGGAAAATAAGACCTTATACACAGAATGGCATCCTAATTGAAAGGGAAGGTCCCTGCCCACACCCTCCCTGAAAGCACTGTAGGTTACTAGTTCTCAAACTTTAACATGCGTAGGAATTACCTGGGACCTTGTTAAAAACACAGATTCGGGAAGCCTGGCGGAGGGTCTGAGCTTCGGCATTTCTAACAAGTGTCCGGGTATCACCCATGCTCTGACTTGTGGACCCCACTCTCTTTGCCCTCTTGTGGACTTTTCATTATCTTTGGACTCTGGATGTGGCTGCAGAGAACCTTAATGCCAGCTTTATTTCTCTCCTGTTGAAGATGATTTGCCTTTTCTCCCTGAATGTCTAAAGAGTTCTTCTATCTTTGAGATTCAGCCATCACACGGGATTTGAGCTTTCTCTATCAGACTTCTCTGGGGGGGGTAGAAGGGGGTGGGGACAAAGGTGTGTTCTTTTTAATTTGGCAATGCAGCCTTTTTCTTTATTTATGAGATATTCTTCCTGAATTATATTTTTACGTACCTCTGTAGCATCTGATGGGTCCCTATTTCATGGAGAGAAATTTATGATTGAATTATCTTGGTTGTGTTCTGGATCTAGTTGCATCATTTATTGCTTTCCTTTTTTTTTTTACATGAATTTACTCTGATGATCTGAAGCTTCTCCATACCAGTAATTCAATTCTCACCAGTGCCTATTCCATTAATTATTCTTTCTTTCTTGTTTTTTTTTTTGCTTAGTTCTGCAATTACATGATTTTGAACCTTGTGATCATTTTCCTGAGGTCAATATTACCCTTTCCAATTCTATTCCTGAGCTAAGATAGCTCTATGCCTCATGCCTGCCATATTCCCTCTTCCTTCTATAGGATATTTGTAGTTACCAAGCTACTGCTTTTGCTAAGACTTAAGTGCTTCTCTCTAACCTGATGTAATGTGGTGACTTCTTGATTCTCTTAACAAAGTGCATTGCAGCTGCTTATTCAACCTCAATCCTCATTTCCCTCAATTCTGAGTGTAGACCATCAGGGAGAGTGAGGCTCATTGTTCATTTCCTTGTCTCCCTCGCTCCCAACAAATACAAGATATTGTGATTTGTGAGAAATATGTGTATTTGTTCACTCAGATGACCAAAATAGATTTCTCATATACATTTGGTCTTCGCCCACAGTTCCTGTCTCACAACTCACAAACCCCTCGGAACTTTCTGAGAAATAAGAGAAAGGGAGCATCCTTTGTTATGATATTTGGTCTCTTGACCTCAGCTCCTGCAAACCTTTCAAAACCATCAAGGTGCAGTGGCTGTCCCCTTACTCATAACCCGCCCCTTTCGACCAATATTGGGTTTATGTTAATGAGGTGATTTTTGGAAAGCACCTAAGAATGACAGCTGGTTGCTAAGGGAACCCACCAAGAATAGAGGGTGGAACTGAAAGTTCTCTGATTTCCGGGGAGGAGAGAGGTGCTGGAGAAATCAATCACCAATGACCAAGGAGTTACTCAATCATGCCTATGTAATGAAGCCGTCACTAAAAACCCCAGGAGGAGAGGGATTCAGAAAGCTTCCAGGCTGGGGACCAGACCACTGCCATGTTCCAAATGTCGGGACCCAAACTCCAGAAGCACAGAAACTCCTTTGTTTGGAACCTCATCCTACATGTTTCTTCATCAGGTTATTGATCTGTATCCTTTCATATCCTTTGTAATATCCTTTGTAAGCTGGTCATCTAGTGTATAAACAGGTTTCCTGAGTTCTGTGAGCCACTCTAGCAAATTAATTGAACCCAAGGAGGAGGTCAAGGGATCCTCTGATTTAGAGCCAGTTGGTGAGAAGTGCAGGTAACATTCTGGGCTTGCAATTGGTGTGTCTCATGGGCCTGAGCCTTTACCGGTGGAATCTGGTGCAGTCTCCAGGTAGAGAGTTGTCGGAATTGAGCTGAGTTGTAGGGCACCCGGCTAGTCCCCAAGCATGGCTTGGTGGTGTTGGGGGAAAACTCCCCTTCACCCATTGGAGTCGGTGCAGAACCAAACTAAACCATGTTCCTAATCTTCAGAGTCCAAAGAGAAAAAAATGAATAAACCGAGTCATCTTGGTTGTCTCCAATTTTTCAATACGGTCTTTTCTGCTGTAGGGGGGTGGGGGGCGGAGGTATGGGAGCAGATGGGAGCCAAGTACTTCTCAGTTTCTCTCTATGGATTCTTCTATTTCTTGTCGATCTTCTCCTTGTTTGATTGCAGGTGCTGATTTTTGCCTCTAGGGATTCATTTAAAATTTAAGTCAGGTCAGGAGCCCCTGGGTGGCTCAGTCAGTCGAATGCCCAACTCTTGATTTTGGCTTAGGTCATGATCTCACGGTTTGTGAGTTCAAGCCCCACTTCAGACTCTGCGTGGGCAGTGCAGAGTCTGCTTGGCATTCTCTCTCCCTCTCTCTCTCTCTGTCGCTCCCTGACTCACTCTCTCATGCTCGCTAAATAAATACATAAATAAATAAATATTTTTTAAAAATTGAAGTCAGGCCATAACACTCACTCCATTATGTAGAATTCTCTAGTGGCTCCCCATCTCTGAGAAGAAAGCCAGAGACCTTACACTGGTTCCTTGGGCCCCTAAGGCTGTGCCTTCACCATCACTCCTGTTAGCTCCAGGGCCTCATCCAACTCCCTCGTCCTGGCTCATCCTGCTGAGGCCAGCTGGCCTCTTTGTCATTCCAGGTATTTACCTGCCTCAGGGACTTCTATCTGGAACATTCTCTCCCTCCTCCCATCCCACCCCATATCTTCAGGGCTTGCTCCTTCTCTTTTAAGTCTTTGTTCAAATTGCCTCTCAAAGTGACCTCTCTGACCAGCCTAGAAAATATAGCCCTTCTTTTTGCTGTTGACATTTTTCTGCATAGCACTACGACTCTAATGAACCATATCATCTCTTTCTTTAGTTTTCCTACTGACTGTCTCTACCTCTGTGTTCCCTGCTCTTTGCCAAGGTAAGCTTTGCCAGGGTAGAGATTTCTCTGGCTAGAAAAGTACTGTCACAGTGGCACCTGGGTGGCTCAGCCTGTTGAGCGACCAACTTTGGCTCAGGTCACGATCTCATGGTTCATGAGTTGGAGCCCCACATCAGGCTCTGCGCTGACAGCTCAAAGTCTGGAGCCTGCTTCGGATTCCATGTTTCACTCTCTCTCTCTGCTCCTCCCCTGCTCACACTCTGTCTCACTGTTTCTCTTTCTCAAAAATAAATAAACATAAATAATTTTTAAAAAAATAATAAAAAAGAAAAGTATTCATCACAATAGGCAATAATTAATAAATGTTGGTTGAATTTACGTATTTGTCTTGTCATGGTGGTGGTGTACTTTGCTCATCGAGGTATTGAGGGAGAGAAATTCTTTGGGGATGTTTCTCCTGCCCCTTCAACCTCCTCTCATTTAATTTCTCAACAGTCTCCTGTACATTTCTTGATGAAAGCCATTCTTGTTCCCAGAAAGCCTGCTCCAGTCTATGAGGAGCTTGAATCAGGATGCTTTCTTATCTGTTCAAACTATACCTTTAACTGTAGCTGCTTCAGATTTTTCTGTTCCATGGGGTTAACAGAGAAATACACACCTAAATAAAATATCCTTCACTTCTCAGCATCACAACCTTCATTTTGATGGTAAAATAAGCTAAAATAGGGTGGTAGGAAGTTTATTTGGCTCTTCTTTTTGCCATTCCTTCTATATCTTCCCCCTTGGTGACAAAAGTCATAGTCTGAATGAATCTTCAGCAAGTGGGTGACTTCGATGAGGGGCAGAACTGTGAGCATCAACAGTTGGTCCCTTTCAAAGTCTACACGTTTTCTCGGGTGGTTTTCTTGAGCCTCTGCATCCATATACACTTCCGGTGGTAACTTCATCTCTGCTAGTCCCTTCACAGATTTTGAAAGTCTTAAATACGAATCAAAGCATGATTTTAAGTGAGATTTATAGTTGAACATCTAGCACCAAAATAGATGTAATTCCTTGATACGTTAAGTCCTTTCCTCAAATAGCTATAGTTTTAATTATCTTCACACCATTTCCACTGAAGCCTTTGTTATCTTGAATTCTTACCAGCTAGCTGTGAAGACACTTGTTAACTGGAAGCAAAGCTCACTTGGTTGGTAAACAGGATTCATCACCATCAGGCACTGTGCCAAGTACTCAACACGCATCATCTGACTTAAGCCTCACAGTAATCTAATTATGTAGGTAAATTAAAGGATAATTTTTTAAGGTTAAATCAAAAAAGATAAATAAAGGTTAGAATCATGACCCTAATACAAGTGTGAAATGAACACACACCAACATGTTATTTAACTTATTAGTTAATGAAGAAACCAATACAGTGTTATAACTGATTCAAAGGAGAATTCAGAAGAATTAAATACGTAGCAATTAGGAATGCTGAAAAAAATTTACAAATGGATGTAAAATACTTTTGTAGCCAAAGATAATGGTGGATTGCATTTCAGTGAATGTAATCTGCTCCTTTTTAGACAAGAATCCTTTGAATTACTATCGGTGTTTTACATCTTACAAAGTTACAAAACAGCAGGGCTCCTGGGTGGCTCAGTCAGTTAAGCATCCGACTTCAGGTTATGATCTCAGGGCTTGTGAGATTGAGCCCCTCCTTGGGCTCTGTGCCAACAGCTCAGAGCCTGGATCCTGCTTAGGATTCTGTCTCTGTTTCTTTGTCCTTCCCCCACATTCTGTCACTGTCTCTCAAATATAAACATTAAATTAAAAAATTTTTTAATAAGAAGACAAAAACAAACCAATAAAAGCTAACCCAGAAGAGTGTTCTTAACAGGACACGTAGTACTTTTTATGTGTTTCAGTCTTTCATAGCTCTGGGGTTTTCCTGATAGTATTGTTCCAATACTTTGAGCTTTTAAATTTTTTTAATGTTTTATTTATTTTTGAGAGAGAGAGAGAGAGACAGCATGAACAAGGGACGGTCAGAGAGAGAGGGAGACACAGAATCTGAAGACAGTCTCCAGGCTCTGAACTAGCTGTCAGGACAGAGCCTGACACGGGGCTTGAACCCACAAACCATGAGATCATGACCGGAGCCGAAGTCGGACGCTCAACCAACTGAGCCGCCCAGGCACTCCTACTTTGAGCTTTTAAAACTCAATACATAGGAATGAGAGATCAGCTTCAATTTGGGGGAAACAAAAAATCAACTTTAAATAAAGCAAATAATCACTGAATAGTAGATCTGGATCCAACATTAAAATCAAACTTCGCATTTTAAGCATGAAAGCATCTATAGTTAAATAATTTGCCCAAGTCATAAAGCTGGTTGTCAGCAGGCTAGAAAAGAACAGAGAAACCAGGACTCACTCTTCGAGTGTTACTGAAATAAGCAAAAACAAAAATTAAAAACCTTGTATGTTAAAAGTGCCTTTAAATATATTACACTTGATGAATTACCCTCCTATGATAAAAATAAACTGAATTAGGAGAAAAGTAAGCATCAATTAGTAGAATTCCCTGAGATTTTAGGATAAGATCAGCGTCCATGTTAGTATCAGAAAACCTGTTTTCTTCCATCAGAGCAAATGTAATGGACACACACTGCCTAATTACACAAACGGTATGTTCATTTAAAAATTACAAATATGTTCTCCAACTGTAAGGTTTCACCAAGCTGATTATTATTTCTTTGATTCAATATATCTGCAAGGAGAAATTCTCTGGAAAGACGTACTCATCAACTGACATTCTCTTTTTAATTAAGTCTCTTGCCTTAAGGATGGATACATTATCAAACAGATTACTTCAATTACAGACTTGAACACTAATTTAGTAAATTAAGGATGTGCCTGACATTTAGTCCAACATAGCTAACCTGAGCACTACAATATTCAAATTAAAAATCAAGTCCTGTTCAGATTTGATTCATGTGTATAAAAACAAATCCATTTACTAGCGTTTTTCTTAGCTATTTAGGCTACTGAGATGTAAGTATAGGTATTGGCACAACTTCACTTAACATACCTTAGCAAGTGGGAAAGTCCTGGAAACCCACTGATCTGCTTATTCAGATTGGCATTGCCAATAAAACAAAAAGTATGCAGAGACCGTAACTTCCTGTTTTGGGAAATCAGCAAAGGTTCCTTGGACAAACAGTCCACATAGCTTTGTTCTTTGGACTTATCCAATCTATGTTTCTTGCTCTAATTCAATTCCCGTTGGCTTTGACAAAGTATTTCTTCTTTGTTCAAAGTAGCAACTCCTTAGTCAACATTAGTGCTAGAGAGAGATTAACTCTTAAATGATCTAAAGTCTGGACCACACCTGGGGAACAAGGAGGAATGTTATAATCTCCCTTTGAGATAGAGATTATTGTCCTGCGCTTATACATGTTTAGCGTAAAAACTCACTTGTACTGGAAAGGGCATCGGCTTTTTAGGTACATCTGGCTATTGAAAAAATTTTTAAAAAGTAGGAAGGACCACCATGAAGTGTTTCCACTGTACTTGTAAGTTTTCTTTTTTTACATTTATTTACTTATTTTTAGAGAGGGCGAGTGAGCAGGGGAGGGGCAGAGAGAGAGGGTGAGAGAATCCCAAGCAGGCTCCATCCTGTCAATGCTGAGCCCAATGCAGGGCTCAAACCCACGAACCATGAGATTATGACCTGAGCAGAAATCAAAAGTTGGTTGCTTAATCAGCTGAGCCACCCAGGTGCCCCATGTAATGTTAGTTTTGATTCATCTTCCTCCCAGTGCCTTCTTGAATTTTAGATACTGCAATTTGAATGTTACATTGAAACTTTCGGGTCTGTAGAAAAACTACGGTCTGGGAAGAAAACTTTCCTCTGCCCTGTGGTCCTTTGAGCTAGATGTAGAATCAAACTGACAAGAGACAGACTAACAGGAGGAAATCCAATGTAATAGGCATGATGTATGGGGAATCCACACAGACAGGAAATTCCAAAGACAATGAGGCAACATGAAGCTTATATGAGCTCAGGAGAGAGGGAGGGTCTGAGGATCCGAGGGAGAGGAAGGGCATTAGCAGGAAGGAGAAAGGAGATGTTTGAAACACAAGTTGCCCTGTTTCATTGGTAAGTTTGTAAACTTTTTAGGTAAAGGGGAGTGAGTTTCTGTTAAGGCTCTCTTCCTGGTCCAGGCTCACCTTTCCAATGCAGCTTTTAGTAGCTGATGGGGAGGCAAAGAGTTTTTTTTTGCGTCTTCTGGGTTTTGATTACCTTTAACTTGAAAGTATGGCCAAGTGGTCATCTTGGGGCAGCCTGCCCTTGGCCCGTACACTATCATTAAAATTGGAAACCAGAATATACAATACCAAGCTTTTACTGAGATTTAACCTTAAGAAGAGAAAAATTACTTTCAAGTCATGAGTTAGGGATTCAACAAACACAGAAGCTACCCCATGTATGGTTTGTTCAAATCGTATAATCTTCCCTTGCCCCAAAGCTTTCCCACCTCGCTGTTGTAATAATTGAAGAGAAGGTGCCTTTTTGCAGAAGATGTGCCTTTTAATCGCCGTGAGAACTGGGACCAGTGACTGAACTGCCCTGTTTCTTGGTTTTCTCTTTTGTAAAAGGGGGATAATGCCTCCCGGAGTGGTCATAAAGATTAAATACGTTAATCTTTGTTACATGTTCAAGACAGAGTCTAGAACTTACAGGCATCGTGGATACGTATTTGTAAACAAAATACACAATGCAAACAAATAAACCCCACAACCCTAGATAACCTGGAATCCACTGATACTAAGACACAGTAAGAGAGTTGGGAAAAGCTGTGTGACAGAAATTTTACGTCATGTCCAGGTGACCTGAATCGTGTTGTGACTATATCTAGGGCTCTCCTTGTGAATCCCCAAGCTGGACATCCATCTTTGGGAAAAGACAGGCTTTCTAGATCTTGGCATTGAACTTTTGGGATCTTTACTCATTTCTATTTTAATAAAAAGTTTTGTTTTCCAGCTTTATTAGTAAAGAGACAAGAGATAACAGGGGTTGATGAAGATGTGGAGAGAAGAAACCCGTATGCACTGCTGGTGGGAACAGAAGGTGGTGCAGCCACTGTGGAAAACAGTATGAAGGTTCCACAGAAAAGTAAAAATAGAACTGTGCTATGATTCAGCTACCCCACTTCTGGGACATGCATGTGGGAGCGTGGATACACCTTTACTCTTTTCTATTTACACTTTTTCTGGGTGACTTCATCCAGTCAGTCATGGCTCCCAAAATTTGAGAAGTTCTGAATTTGTATCATGTGTGGATCTGTGTGCTGGATTCTGATTCCTACTTAACCCTTGCAATGTGAATATTTAATAATAAATATTAGTAATGTGAGTGATATTAATGGCTTATTATAATTATATTATTATTATGTGATTTTATTTTACCCATAAGTGTATGTATTTAAAGATTCTTTTATTTTGTAAGACGCATGATTCTATAGCTAGATATGTTTATTATATAATTTGTGTTATACACTTTGATTTATTTGTATCAATGCTATTTTATTTATTATTAATCATGTAGTATTCAACAGCTCCAATATTAAATTCTTTGCAGTTTCTCCCAAACCAGGAGCTCCTAGATGGTCTTCTTCATCTCACTAAAGATGTCTCAGGTCCACCACTCAATTAAGCCAACAACCTTTAGCTTGTGACTTGCTTGATTTTCTTTCTAGCTCCTTAATTTCTTGTTGTGTCTGGCTTGGATTTGTTCTGGTTTACCTGGATGCCAATCTGGAAATCATATGGGATTCTGCTTTTGTAAGTTTTATTGGTTTTATTGAGGTGATAATCTTTTACCCATCTTGCTTGAGTGTGTTTTTCTAGCCTAAAATGGTAAATAACATGGTGAATATTTTTAAGTGTTTATTTAGGGCTATTGTCCCGTTACCTCTCTCCACTCTACACCCCTACCTCAGTACCTCACAAAGGAATGGTTTCTGGAAGTTGAATTACGGGGTCAAAGGGTATGAACATTGCTATGGACTGAGTTGTGTTCCCCTAAAATTCATACATTGATGCTCTTACCCCCAGTGTCACAGTGTCTGGAGATGAGGTCTTTAGGAGGTAATTAAAGTTAAAGTAGGTCTTAAGAATGGAGTCAAGGGGCACCTCTGTGGTTCAGCTGGTTAAGCATCTGACTCTTGATTTTGGCTCAGGTCACGATCTCACAGACTCCTGAGTTCGAGCCTGCGTTGTACTCTGCACTGGTGGCATGGAGCCTACTTGGGACTCTCTCTCGCTCTCTCTCTCTCTCTTTCTCTCTCTCACTATCCCTCTATCTCTGTACCTCCGTCACTCATGCTCTCTTTCTCAAAATAAATAAATAAACATTTTTAAAAAAAGAGTAGAGTCTAATCCCATAGGACTATGGCTTTATAAGAAAAGGAAGTAGGAGAAATTTCTCTCTCCTGCTCTCTCTGGGTCCCCCTCTACCCTGTGGGCACAGAGAGAGATGATATCCCTTTACAAGCCTGAAGAGAGCTCATCCCAGAGCCAACCATGCTAGAGCCTTTGCCCTTGGACTACCAGCCTCTGGAACTGTAAGAAATACATTTCCTTTGTTTACATAACCCAGTCAATAGTATTTTGTTATGGTAGCCTGAGCTAATACAAGCATTTTGTAAGTTATTGGTACATATTGATAAATTACTTTCCGGAAAAGCATTACCAATATACACCTTATTACCTGGTGCCCTCAACAATACATTCAAAAAAATTTTTTTACAAAACCTTTATACTCTTAAGATAGATGGATAGATGGATACTCTTTTAAATCTTCTTTGAGGCTCATTCTTTTAAAGTTTCATTTCATCCAAATAGGTTTAGCTTCTGTGGCATTGCCTCATGGATATTTTGAAGTTCTCAGGCATACTAATATTTTGCAGAGGTAAAAATGTCCACTCAGGAATCCCCAAAGTGAACAAACACATATAAGAAAACATTTAAAAATTTCCATCATTTGATCATCTTCATTTTTAGACGTATGGAAAGGAAGAGCTAAGAACTAAGAACCCGAGAGAGTTTCAAGGCCATGAATTAATAGAATTGACAAAGACTTATCATTTAGGCTCTCTTCGTTTTAAAGCCTGTTTTGCAAAGCAATGCCATTTTGGTAAGAAATGAATAATACAGAAAGATTGCTATAGAAACAAAATATTCTCTCCTTCAATAACTTTTTATCATGCTTTGAAATAAAGCACTTAGTAACAAAACACTCTCTCTTCCCTAGGACTCATCCTAAACTGTTACATTACATGTTTTATCTCCTTCGATTGGCAATAGAAATCAGTAGCTTAAGAGGTGGAATGGAATTAGAGACTAAATCCCATTTTCCCATCTACTTTTAATGCTCAGAAGATTGTACTGTGTGGACCACAGAACGCAAATATTTATAGCACATATTAAATACCAACAGAAATTTGCCAATGATTGCCACTGACAATTAAATACACAATGCTATGACTGTATGTCTGACTCTGACTCACTTTTCCATTCTTACTCCATTCTTAACTCACCTGTTCCATTCAGTATTACTTTACAGCACATAGTGCACCCTTCTCCTCACTTTGTCCTCAGCTGGCGCCCAGTGAGCGGAGATGAAAATATCTCTCACGTCAGTCTGTCTTGCCTCATAACATTCTCAAGCTGTTTTCCCCATTTTAGCCTTTCAAGGCCAGTTCTGTCCTACTGGGTTGTCTTGGAGTTGCATGGACCTCCATGGAAGAGGGGCCTGCAGTGCTGATAATCGAACAAAGGCAAGAGAAAATTAGATTCATCTATACTGACCAAGGGGGCAAGGGAGGGCAATCCAATGTCAAATAAAGGATGTTTCAAAAGTCAAGCTTAAGAGACTTTTGTTTTGTGGCCAACCCAGCCGGAAATGCCTTTAACACAGAGAGGTTTTCTTACGGGCTTTGAGTTTGTATCTTAACGTTATTTTTATAGCATCTATATTGGTTTTCATATGCTGTAAATAAAACAAACCAAAACCAAACCAACAAACCACTGAGTTAAGGAATTGGAAAGATAATTTGAGCAGAGTGATAATAGGTCATGGAATAAAAAGGCCAATTCTTCATAGAGAAAAATGTTCCATTTCAGAAAAAAAGCCTATTCTGGTCCAAAAAAAAAAAAAAAGTCATTTAAGTGATTCTTGTTTTGTTCCATTTAGAAGTTCAGGTAGTTCAGGTATAGCAATTCTAATTTCTTAAATGCCTAATACTCTTTAAATTGAACAGAAAAAATGCAATTAAGTGTGTATAGTTTACTTGAAATGAAATTAGGTTCAAATTTAATTTCCACATTGTAGTGTGGAAAATGCCAGATTTTTAATAAATCTTCCAGAAACATGATGTCTGCTTGTATTATGGTCTAATACAATTGGAAAGTAATATTCAGGGAGCTTAAATGGAAACTTTAAGAAAAGGGTTGTGTCTAATTCAAAGAACATCTTGATTCCTATAGAAAATCAGGGGGTGTTTCCCTTCTTTCTGTTGACATGACAAAACTTCTGATGGATGAGGTAGCTCACGGGAGCAATAACAATTCCACGTCGTGACGCGTCACCAGGATCTAGACAATTAAGGGTATCACTTTGCCTCAGAAAAGGGAGTGCTTTAGTAACCTACTAGCATGCCTTAAAATAGCAACTCAGGGCTTTATCAAGACTTCTCCAAATGATATCTTAGACAAATTTCAGACATTAGATGGTATTAAGTCCCAATCTAAAGAAAAATAATAACCACATTATGTGATTACTCTATGGCAGGCTGTATTAAAGAGAGAGAGAGAGAGAGAGAGAGAGAGAGAGAGAGAGAGAGAGAGCGTGAGTAGGGTAGAGGCAGAGAGAGAGGGAGACACAGAATCTGAAGCAGACGCGGGGCTGGAACCGCGAACCGCAAAATCATGACCTGAGCTGAAGTTGGATGCTTAACCGACTGAGTCACCCAGGCGCCCCAACTTCAGCATTCCTGACTGTGTGTCTGTGAATGTGCTGCTGAATTCCCGGTTGAGCTGGTTGTAATATCTGACTGACCCTCCCACTATATAATTGATTAAATAAAATCTTTGACATGTGTTTATTTCGTATTTCACCATTAAACAAAATATTTCCCAGGGCACCTGGGTGGCTCAGTGGGTTGAGTGACTGACTCTTGATTTCAGCTCAGGTCATGATCTCAAGGTTATGAGATCAAGCCTTGCGTGAGGCAGGGCTGAGCATGGAGCCTGCTTAAGAGTCAGTCTCTCTCTCTCTCTCTCTCTCTCTCTCTCTCTCTCTCTCTCTCTTTCTCTCTCTCTCTTCCTCTGCCTGTCCCCTGCATGGCATCTCTCTCAAAAAGAAAGAAAGAAAGAAAGAAAGAAAGAAAGAAAGAAAGAAAGAAAGAAAGAAAGAAAGAAAGAAAGAAAAGAAAAAAGGAAGAAGAAAAGAAAAAAGAAAAGAAAAAAGTAAACTAGGAAAATTAACTATAAAAAAACTCATTTTCCCCTTTAATTTTTCCTTTATTTCTTCCTTCCATCTTAGCATCTACTACAAGAACCTAATCCGGACCAAATCCTGTTTTTGTCCAGTCCACTAGCTTGTTTTAAATAAAAAAAAAAAGAAGAATATTTTGTGGAATGTGAAAATTGTACACAATTCAAGTTTTAGGACAATAAAGTTTGATTGGAACACAGCCATTCTCGTTAGTCTGGGAGACTAATTAGACAGTCTCTTTAGACATATTGTCAATGGCTGCTTTCCTGCCACAGTAGCCAAGTTGAATAGTTGCTACAGAGATCAGGGCTGATCTTTTTGCTGTTTGCCTCCTTCCTCCTCTTCTACATATAACTCCTTCCTAGATCCCTCTCACTGGACGGATTCACACTGACCAAAAGTACTCTGAAATCACCTTCGTTCTCTGAGTATAGCTGAGAGCTCTCAGGACTGTTGGCCTGGTGGGCCTGCCCGCAGCAGGTGCCATTTTGTTCCCCTTACTGTTCCCTCTTCCAAAGAGCTATCTCTGCTTTACTGATCTTCTGTTGGCCAAACCTTTGCTGCCTACCCTCTGCCCCCTCCTTCACTCAGCCCTGTATATCAACAAAAACTGTATTCAGTTATCATTATTGCATTTTGAATTCCATCAATTAGAAAATTGTGGAAATTGGGGAGCCTGGATGGCTCAGTTGGATAAGCGCTGGACTTCGGCTCAGGTCATGATCTCATGGCTCCGGAGTTCAAGCCCTGCACTGGGCTCCATGCTGACAGCTCAGAGCCTGGAGCCTGCTTCAGATTCTGTGTCTCCCTCTCTCTCTCTCTGCCCCTCCCCTGCTCATGCTCTTTCTGTCTCTCTAAAAAAAAAATCAAAAAAATTTTTAATTGTGGATATCTGTTTTCTCTCATATATACTTATTTATTTATATTTATGTAGATCTGCACACATATATACAGATACATATGTGTGTCATATGTATGTATATAATCTTAAATTTTGCCTCTTTAGCCTTTTCTAGAAAAGCCTGCCTACCTTGTTCTATAAATGACAGGTACTATTCTAGCCCCTGGGGATATATAAGGACCAACAAAGAAGTGATTCTTGTCCCAATGGAACTTTTTTCTTACAAGGAAGAGTAAAAACAGGCAAGTTAATAATTATACAGTTGAGCCGTGAACAATACAAGGGTTAGGGGTGCTGAACCCCTGTGCAGTTGAACGTCCACATGTAACTTTGGACTCCCCCCAAATTTGACTAATGGCCTACTGTTGACCTAAAGCCTTACCGATAACATGAAGAATCAATCAACGCATAGTTTGTATGTTTTTTATACACTGTATTCTTACATGCCTTAGGACAGAGAAGCAAATAAATAATAAATTAAGCAATATAAAAGAAAATATTGTTAAGAAATATTAAAATATTATTAAGAAAATATATTAAGAAAAGAAAATATTGTAAGGAAGAGAAAATGCATATCTGGTATTGTGCTGTGTATATCGAAAACATAATAGCAAAAAAAACCACAAAAAAAAAACAAAAAAGAAAGAAAAAATAATAGCATGGAAGCAGGACCCATGCAATTCAGTGTTGCTCAACTGTGTGTGGGTAAGAGGCTGTTCTTGTTCTTAGAGGATAGATACCACAATGTTTAGTGGGAAAGGCTCAAATGTATGCTACTTACTCTCCAGTGGGTCAGACAATAAAAACAGCATGTGCGTGTCCACAAAGTTTGGTCTTTTTTATATAAGTTTTTTTAACGTTTTATTTACTTTTGAGATGGAGAGAGACAGAGCATGGGTAGGAGAGGGGCAGAGAGAGAGAGGGAGACACAGAATCGGAAGCAGGCTCCAGGCTCTGAGCTGTCAGCACTGAGCCCAATGCGGGGCTCAAACCCACGAATGTGAGATCATGACCTGAGCCGAAGTTGGAGGCTTAGCCAACGTTGCCATCAGGTGCCCCTGTCCACAAAGTTTTGAGGAGAAAGGGTGTTACACGAGAATCCTGTCCAGCTAAATCATGATTCGTGTGCAAGGCAACGGTGTTGTATTATGAACCGCCAACGAGCTAAGGGATTAGATCTTAATTGTTCCCACCACAAAAAAACAAATGATAATTATGCGAAGAGACACGGGTGCTACCTAACGGGACAATGGCACTCCTACTGCAATAATTCAATGTATCAAACCAACTTGCTGCACACCTTACACTGATGGCATGTTATATGTCAGATGTATTTCAATTTTAAAAAAGTTTCTCAGATAATCCAGATGCTCAAGTAGATTTAGGAGCTACTGACTTCATACTCTATTTTACAGTTGTATACATGGATACATGTATACATGGCAATTTAAGTTCCTTAAGGACAGGGACTATGTTTTCCAATTTTGCTTCCTCTTGTCGTAGAGGACCTTGCACATATAAAAGTAAGAACTCAGTGGCTATTTGTAGAATTCAATTGCATAGTGGCTGAAATTTCTTGCCAATTATAGGCATATCATTATACCTTCTTTTCTATGTATACTATATACACATACTTACACACACACACACACACACACACACACATCTTGTGGTTTTCATGCAATTGTGGATACTGTAAGTATATTCTTATTTGAGTTACGAGTATACAAATGCACTTTTCTTGGTAAAATCATGGTGTGTAAGAGCATCAGTTCAATAAAAACACTAAAAGAAAATATAATCCAGTTGATGAAAGTTCTGGAAATTGGTGGTAGTTTTTAAAGCTTAGAAAGCCTGGATCAAGATAGGTAAATAGGTGCTTCAGATTCTTTCTTCTCATTTCCAGTGCCTCTTGGGAGACATTGCTATGGATGAGGGCACTCTTTTTTTCACTTCAGTGAGGCTTGGCTTTAGAATCTTTCTTTTCTTAAAAAAAAAAAAATGGAGGGCATCTGTGTGGCTCAGTTGGTTTAACTTCTGCTCAAGTTATGATCTCATGGTTCATGAGTTGGAGTCCTGCTTTGAGCTCTGGAGCCTGCTTCGGATTCTGTGTTTCCCTCTCTCTCTCTGCCCTTCCCCAGCTAGTGTTCTCTTTCTCTCTCTCTCTCTCTCTCTCTCTCTCTCTCTCTCTCTCTCTCTTTTTCTCTCTCTCTCTTTCTCAAAAATAAACATTAAAAATAAATGAATAAATATATTAAAAATATTTTTTAATGTTTTAAATAATCTCTATGCCCAATGTGGTGCTTGAACTCAAGACCTTGAGAGGCATCTGAGTGGCTCAGTAGTTTGGATGTCCAACTTGGGCTCAGGTCATGATCTCAGTGCTCATGGGTTCGAGCCCTGAGTTGGGCTCTGTGCTGACAGCTCAGAGCCTGAAGCCTGCTTCAGAGTCTGTGTCTTCTGTGTCTCCCTCTCTCTCTGCCCCTCCCCCACGCACACTCTATCTCTCTCTCAAAAATGGATAAACTTAAAAAAAATTTTTTAAAAAAAAGACCTCGATGTCAAGCACTGCATACTCTACTGACTGAGCCAGCCAGTCAGAACCCTTCTTAACCCAGCTTTCCACACACCCACTAAAAAAATTATGTGGGAAAGCATGTGAATAAGAAATTGGCTGTCCATTCTTGAAATAAAAGAAAATGTAATTAAGTTTTTTTTAATGTAACTTCTTAAGTTCTTTTAGTATTTTCTTGCCTTCCACTTGAGTGGTTATTTCTTCCTTTTTTTTCTTCCTTCTTTGCTTATGAGTTTTATGGTCATCTCTACTTTTTTAGTGGTATGTCAGCGGGAAATCACCTCAATGCCATAGTAGCCTCCAAGACCACTACCAAAGGGCTAACCAAGAAGCCTGACAAACCAAATTAAGATGCTGAAATCACACTATGTTTTGAATTGGTTCAAAGCATCTAGCAAGAGGCAAAGCGGAAAGACACGTAGATTCATAGTGTAGTTCGGAAAGAGTGCAATTGAGAGGGAAGGACCAAATTACCCGAATCTTGTGTTATGAAATGTTAATATGTCCCACCTGCCACTTCTCCACATCAGCTTTCCCCGTTAACATTGTGGCTGTGAAGATCGGAGTTGAGAGTGACTTACGAAGACGCAGCAAATGGAAGGTGTCTACGACCAGTTCATACTGTCCACCAGACTCAAGGACTGTGAGCTTGGCCGGTTGTGACTCAGCACTGATGACTTGCTGAGCCCTAGGGTTTATGTAACTGGCTTGAGCCAAGGACACATGGGGCCACAGTGAGCCCTCATGGGTATCTGGCACCTCATGTGTCTCATGAGTATTTAGTGTTTCTGGGGTAGCATTGGCAATAACTTCAGCCTCCTCTCAAAAACCTTCCAGAATTTAGAAACACAAACCGTTTCAATCTTGACTTCTTCTTTCATGTTAAAGTGTTCTCATGTTCTTGGTTAGAATGTAGTATTATTATTATAGTCAAGACTTATTGAATTTCCCCCAACATTTTAGACATTTTGTTGTTGTTGCTTTCTCCTTTAGGATTCAATGTTTTTTTCCTCAATGAAGCACATCTGTTAGTAGCCTATGTCTGTAAATAGTAAACCCCATTGATTTTTTTCTGAAAATGTCTTTTTTGATCCTCACTTTGAACGTCAGTTTAGTTGAGAAGAGAATTTCCTTAACACTCTAAAATCTTTATTTCAATCTTATCTTACAATGAGGTGTCCTTTTTTTCCTCTTTTTTGGCATTTAAGACACTTTGTAGATACTGTTTTCTTCTTTCCTTTCTTTTCTTGTTTTCCTGTGGGTTTTCTCCTTGATTTTGGTGTTCTTCAATTTTAAATAGAAATGTCTAATACAGCATTAACTTTACTTTGAAATTTTATGCTTTTGAGGACTCATCATAATATTCCATAGGTCATGCCTTTCTTTATTTCTGAGGAATTCTTTGCCATTTTCTCTCTTTTTGGAACTTCTATAGACGTGATTCAGACTTCTTATTCTATTTTCCATATCTCTTAATTCACTTTTATATTCTCCACTTTGTAAGTCCTCTGCATTGTACTATTGGTAATTTTCTCAGGTTTATTTTCCAGTTTAATAATCATCTCTTCTGTTGTTTCTAGTCCATCTGTTAAACTCACCTACTGAGTTTTTTAAATCTTCAGTAGAATATAAGCTCAATGAAGTAGGGACTTTGTATATTTTGTTTGCCATTATCACTCTAGTACCTTGATCAGTGCTAAAACTTGGTAGGTATTCAATAAATATTTGTTAAAAGAACTAGGGGAGCCTGGGTGGCTCGGTTGGTTGAGCATCTGACTCTTGATTTCAGCTCAGGTTATGATCCCAGGGTTATGGAACTGAGCTCTGCGTTGGGCTCTGCACTGAGCATGGAGCTTGCATGGGGTTCTCTCTCTCCCTCAGCCCCTCTCCCCTGCTCATGCTCGCTCTCTCTCTCTCTCTCTCTCTCAAATAAAAATATATATAATTTTTATATAGTTCAGTTAGTTGAGCATCTGACTTCGGCTCAGTTCATGAGTTCAAGTCCCACATCAGGTTTGCCGCTGTCAGCAAACAACCTGCTTCAGATCCTCGGTCCCTGTCTCTCTGCCCTTCCCTCACTTACACTTTCTCAAAAATAAATAAAACTAACAAATTTTTAAAAATATATGTATATATTTGTTAAAAGAACTAATAAATCAGTAAGATCCTCTATTTCAAATATTTCCATTTTCCATTTTTAATCTTACCTTGCTCTTTCACTTACTTTTATCTTATATTCTTTCTTTTGTGTTTTTAAAGTGTTTAAAAAATGTTTATTTTTGAGGGGGAGGTGAAAGAGAGAGAGAGAGAGAGAGAGAGAGAGAGAGAGAGATGATTGGGGGAGGGGCAGAGAGAGGAGACACAGAGTCTGAAGCAGGCTCCAGGCCCCAAGCTGTCAGCACTGAGCCCAAAGTGGTGTTAGAACCCATTACCTGAGAGATCGTGACCTGAGTGAAGTCCGACGCTTAACTGACTGAGACACCCAGGTGCCCCTCTTTTATGACTTTAACCATTTTATTCTTTTGTAGCATTTTAAGGTTATTTTAACAGAAGTTATTTGGACATGGATTTTTTTTGTTTGGGGTATCTGCTGACTCTCTCTTGTGGTGGATCCTTTCTTCCCTTGTGCACAAGACGTCCACATTTTATTGAGAGCTTATATTCAGTGAAGATAGTTTATTCTGTGGGATTCTTTTGTGCCTTGAGTAGTCCAGGTTTTCATATTTGCTTCTCTAGGGGGTTGGCACTTTCTGTTTTTAAGCCTCCACTTCTGTTTCCAAGTGCTAATGTAAACCTTGATTTCCATACACCAGGACTTGGATGTTCACGATTTTCAAGGAGCCCTTGCCTTCCACCTCTACCCAACCGAGGCTACAGGTTAGCTAGTTTCCTGGTAAGGTTCTCAGGCTTCCAAAAGTGAAAACCTCTTTAGGGCCACAATTTATGCAGGAGTTTCAGTTCAGGCCCCTCGTTAAGCGGCTCTAGGACCTTACCTCTTGGTCCTGCATTAGGTTAAAACCTGAACTCCTGGCTCTTACTACTATGGCTTTGAATTTCTTTGTCGTTTCTGGTATCTGAAGCTTTCACTCTCTCAGTTTTGAACTCCACTTTACAGTTTAAAATAGTTATAGTCTATCTGTTATTGCCTCTTCTTTTAATGTTTATTTATTTTTGAGAGAGAGGGAGAGACAGAGAGAGACAGAGAGTGAGCGGGGGAAGGGCAGAGAGAGAGAGGGAGAACACAGAATCCGAAGCAGGCTCCAGGTTCTGAGCTGTCAGCACAGAGCCTGATGCGGGGCTCGAACCCACGAACCGTGAGATCATGACCTGAGTTGAAGTCGGACGCTCAACCACTCAGGAGCCTCCCTCTCTCTCTCTCTCTCTCTCTCTCTCTCTCTCTCTTTTTGTTGTGAGAGAGAAAGAGAAGGCACAAGTGAGCAAGGGGCAGATAGGGCAAGAATCCCTGGAGGGGCAGAGAAAGAGAGAGAGAGAGAGAGAGAGAGAGAGAGAGAGAAGCAGTGCTCACAGGTCACAGGAAGTGGGGCTCAAACTCGCCCCAGGCAGGGCTTATGCTCACTGGATGTGGGACTTGAACTCATGAACCGTGAGATCATGACCTGAGCCAAAGTCAGATGCTTAATGACTGGGTCGCTCAGGAGCCCTATCCATTATTTCTATCAATTTAGAGGAAGTAGGAATCTCATGCCATGACAGCATTTCTAGGTGAAAAAATGATTTGGTTCCCCAGCTCTTGCTAATGTATTTCATCCCAATAATCCAAGAGACATCACTAAGAATCATCTCATTTTTTACTCTTAGAGTTTTTGGCAGCAGTCTTAGGGAGATTAGCATTCAAATCAACTTAGTAAGTAATATTGTGCTAAATGCTTTAGAGCATACAAAGATGACTGATGCAGTTTCCGCACTCAAAAGGCAAACATTATATAGTAGGGAGATTAAGAAACATTCATAAATAGTCATGAGGCAGAAAGTCTGCAAGTGCTAGAGAGATGCGTATAACTTTAGAATAATGCATACTACATTTATTACCGAATAAAATACTAAGCTTGTTAAGAGAATGAAAAGAGAATGGGAAAAAAAAAAGGCATTTTCCTGCAGTAGTAACAGAAAAAATTGTCACAGAAGAGGTGGTAGTTGAAATGTGTCTTGAAGAATGAGTCGGATTTCTAAAGGTAATAATGGAGGAGGAAGTATTTGAAGAGAGAGAGTGGCTCTTCCAAATTGAGGGAAAATCACAAGCTTAGGTTAGGAGATGGGACAGTGTGGGCATATGTAGGGATTAACAAGTAGTCCAATTTGGCCTCTTAGGATGTCAGAATGCAGTATTATTAGAAACTAAAAATAATAGAAGTGGAAATAAAGCTTGGCTGGTGATGCAGTGATACAAGATAAGCAAGTATGTACAGGTAATTAAAATTTAAATTTCTTACTGTCCCATTTATCCAAAAGGAAAGGAATTTGTTGAGTTTATTTTCAAGGACAGATTTAAGAACTAGGATCACTCGGGGCACCTGGGTGGCTCATTCAGTTAAGCGTTCGACTTCAACTCAGATCATGATCTCACCGTTCCTGGGTTCGAGTCCCGCATCGGGCTCTGTGCTGACAGCTCAGAACCTGGAGCCCTCTTGGGATTCTGCGTCTCCCTCTTTCTCTGCCCTTCCCCCGCTCGTGCTCAGTCTTGCTCTCTTTCTCAAAAATAAACAAACATTAAAAAAAAAAAAGAACGAGAATCGCTGAAAATTTAGTCTGGGCAGTTTTTTTCTTCCCAATGTCCCAATCTTCTGATTGGTTAGTGTCTAGTCCCCAGGCTGGGAGGGAAACTGCATATGCCTGTTTGTCTCTCAGGCGCACGTGCGTCATCTAGTGGCCGCAGCAGGTAATCACAGGGAATCACAATTCCTCTCTCTAGAGGTTACTTATATTAGGATTAGCTAATAAAAGTGAGCCATGTTTTGACTGGAAAAGGAAATGCAGTGATCTAAAACAGTATTGTTTGATCATAGGATTAAGAGATGTGGGATCAGATACAAATGGATTATAGACAAAGGGCTTATTCAGTATGAAACGTTTGAAAATTTCACATGAGACTTAACATCAAAATGTATTTTGGAATGAACAGTAAAGCAGGATTCATCGGAGTTTGCACAGAGAATTGAGAATAAGAAATGAGGAAGAGGAAAAGGAAGAGGCCGAAATGCTGCAGGACACAGTATTCTACCAGAGTATTCTTTCCTTCTCCTTCGCCAAACCCCTATTCAGCCTTGACTTTCTGTGGCCAATGTGCCTTCACCTCTCAGGTCTGTATTAGATCAATCACTTACCTCCTCATACTGACCATACCGTACTGTCACTCCTGTTTTATCTATAGCCCTCCTTACAATTTAAACCTCTTAGCAGGGGCGCCTGGGTGGCTCAGTCGGTTAATGTCCGGCTTCGGCTCAGGTCATGATCTCATGGTTCTTGGGTTTGAGCCCCGCGTTGGGCTCTGTGCTGTCAGCTCAGAGCCTGGAGCCTGTCTTCAGATTCTGTGTCTCCCTCTCTCTCTGCCCCTCCCCCTCATGCACTCTCTGTGTGTGTCTCTCTCTCAAGAATAAATAAACATTAAAAAAAATTTTTAACTCCTTAGCAACTGGTACCATGTGTGTTTAACTTTGTATGCTCTCCCTGATGCTTAGGAGAGTACCCAGCGTATACGAGGCATTCTAACAAATATGATTTATGGAATGAAAGGACAGATTAATGAACAGAATAACTGTGGAGAGAATGTATAAGGAACAAATATTGAGAGTTAATATAGGTACAGCTTTAATGAAAAAAAATATAGGTACTACATTACTAGTAGAAAGAAAACTTTTTTTCTTCATTGTATATTGATTCCCTACATGATGTCCATTTGTTTGTAATCTCTGGTACCTTATAACTTTCAACATATTTAATTTCCCTGGTGGGGGAAAATAGTAGTCCATAGTTCACATTGTCCTTGTAGAGATTAAATAAATCTATAAAAGATGACACATAAGGCATATATAGCAGCATGTAGCACATATTATGGGCTTAATAGTTGGCTTTTATTATTTAATACACCTCGTCTCAAAAACTCCTTGAAGCAACCTAGAGACTCAAAGACCATAGCTACTTTAAAAAAATATTTTTTTTAATTTAATTTTATTTTTAAAATGGATTTTATCTTTTTTAAAATTTTTTTAACATTTTTATTCATTTTTGAGAAACAGAGCAAGCATGGGAGGGGCAGAGTGAGAGGGAGACAGGATCTGAAGCAGGCTCCAAGCGCTGAGCTGTCAGCACAGAGCCCGACGCGGGGCTCGAACCCATGAACTGAGAGATCATGACCTAAGCCGAAGTCGGATGCTTAACCGATTGAGACACCCAGGCACCCCAATTTCATTTTATTTTATATAGAGAGAGAACAAGAGAGCAGGGAAGAGGGGCAGAGGAAGAGAGAGAGAATTTTAAGCAGGTTCCAAGCTCAATGTAGAGCTCTATCCATGACACTGGGATCATGACCTGAGCTGAAATCAAGAGTCAGACGCTCAGTTGACTGAGCCACCCAGGTACCCCTTGCAGATGGTAGACATTTTTTATCCTATTTTACAAGCTGGAAAACTAGTGATTATACAGGCTAACTATCCATCCATGACTATGGAGTCCCATTAATTATTAAGTTTCTGACTCTACAATATCTAACCAACAGGTCATTGTCCTTTCTATGGCATTATGTTGCTTACACAGAGGGAGAGAAGACAATAAGGGACACTTAGATGCTAAATAATAAAAGGGCAGAGTACTGCAGAGAATGAAACTCAGTAGTAAGACGTGTGTTACTTTTCTATTGCTGCTGTTCCAAATAACCACTACCGTAGTGACTTAAAATGACATAAACGTATTATCTGAACGTTCTGTAGGTTAGAACACACAGTTTGCTCTGGGCTAAAAATCAAGCTGTTGGCAGGCCTTCATTTCTTTCATGGAGCTTCTCAGAGAGAATCTGTTTGCTTGTCTTTTCTAGCTTCTAGGAACCACCTGCATTCTGCATCCACCTCCAGCCTCAAAGTCAGCCATGGTGGGGTGAGTCCTCACTTGGCATCACTCTGACCTCTTCTGCTTCTCCCTCTTCTATGTTTAAAGGGCCTTGTGATTACATTGGGCCCACGTGGATGATCTAGGCGATCTCCCTATTTTAAGGTCAGCTGATTAGCAAACCTAATCCTCTTTTTTCCGTGTAAAGTAACACATTCCCAGGTTCCAGGGATTAGGATGTGGACATCATTGAGCGGACCGGAGGCCGTATTCTGCCTAGTCCAGAGGGAGAGTGAATTCCAAGGAAACGGATCCCTCAAGGACGAAAGGAAGGCGCAGGTGTTCGTGGTCATAGTGTTTTCAACTGGAAATGTTAGAGGCATTGCTGCAATCTCGCTGACATGTATTATTTATTCCCATTGATTCGGGCAGACAGTAAGACCTCTTGATGGGTCTCCCATGGCTAAACCAGAGTCGTATTTTTCTTCTTCCTTTATGCCTTTATTTTTCGATTTAAACCACCATGGGGACTTGACTTTCATACATTTCTGTTAAATTTTATCTTTATATTTTAGCTCAGAGTTCAAGTTGTTAATACAATTTTGTTTCCAGGTTCTGTCTTTGGAACAGAATTTTGGCTGCAATCATCCAACTAACTTTGAGTTTGCCTAATTATATCAAGCCACTATTTTGGAGTCTCACCCACAATCCAATCATGAAAGACTGGATTAGATACTTTCCTGAAATTAATTTATGTCATGAATATACAATTCCCATCTGAAATCAAAGATCAAATTTAAAAAAAAGTGTAGTATGACTTATCTTTAGTTAGTCTGGTTCTAGTGGCCAGCAAACTCTCTTGTAAATGTTCACAAAATATATTTAACTATGAACTCTGCATTTTACTTTTCTGTTCTAAAACTTTTAGTGTCTATCTTCAAACCATTTTTCAAAAGCCGATGAAATATCACCTTTTTCATTTTTTACAGTTTCTCTAAACTTACCAGTAACCGGTGTTAGGTTACCCGTAAACAGCTGTGGGATGGAATTTGTGCCTGGAAACATGAACTTATTTGAAACAGATAGGTGCTTGGTTACTATTTCCTTCCCTCTCTCGAGTTTCAGTTTTTTCTCTACTTGGTTTCGCCTTTACCACCTGAAAGACCATGTTCCTTACTGAAGAAAGAAAGAACATACAGATCAAGTCTAATCCTCTTCTTAGCTTTTACATTGTTCTCTTAGGTCAATTGATAATTTTGTGTTTATAAAAACCAATGCCGGCTTATTTCTCTCCCCTCTATCATAGTCTCCATGCTGGTTAAATCCGTCTTCCCATCTTTCTCTCTTGAAGGTACCTGTTAACTTCAGCCCTCAATGTTTTCTGTATAGCACTTTATAGTGTGTGCCACATTGCGTTAAAGGTGGAACAGTATTTCCTTCCCTTGGATGTTCTTTATTTATTTTGTTGTCTCCGAATAATTGTTGATTTCTTTACCTTTTTGTTCAGCTGCACAGTTGGGGTTCTCACTAAGCATGAACTCTGGGCACTCATATCTACTTGCGGATTGGTGGACTTTTTTTTTAAATATCAAATTTGGCTAGATATTCTTCAAATACTCATCTCCTTGACTAATTTTCCTGTTTGGAGAAAAACAGAGGAAGTACAACACCCGAAATTCTTTTTTAGAGAAATAAAAACAATAGTAATAATAACTGGTAGTAGCAATAAAAGCCAGACAACTAAAACTACCTTTAGAAGTCATTCTCTTCTCCAACCTACCACCCATCATTAATTCATCATTTCCCTAAAGCTATTTAATAGCATCTCAGCCACATTTGAGAGGGTGGTTTGGAATTCTGTTGCTAAAGAGGCAAGATTCTCTTTCTATTTTGTCACTCAAGGCTGTGTTTCTTTATTTGTCTTGCCTTATTCTAGAAAAGATTCTAATTTGAAACTCTTCTAAATTATACCTAATTTAAACCCTGAATTTAGAAACCACATCCCTTCTGTCGGCACTTTTTTTAGCTTGTAGAAATGGTCAATGTTTAAATACAGGAAATTATAAAGAGTCCTTAATAGTGATAATTTACAAGTGGTGTATATAATTTTCAATGTATTGATAATCAAGCCAAGTAATGTCCTGATGTGACATCAGGAAAGAGGGGGGGGACAAGCCGAATTCTCTTTTTCTATGTTAGATTCTGCCAAAATTCTGGTTCATCATTTATTTTGTTCAGCCAGGCTACCTGTTAAATCTCAGTCTGTGACTTCTATGAGCTACGTATTCCCATGTGACTTATTTGTTTAGAAATCTATTAATGAGATATGGGGATTTGAGTTGCTGCCATGACAACCAAGCAATAAGCCTTGTTTGCTACTTCCTAGATACAGAAGCTCACAAAGGAACATCTCTCCTGCAGCTGCTTATTTAGTACCGGGACCTGGTAACTATGGAAATTTAGATCGAGATCATGTGGCTGAATTGTTTACAAGGTACACAAAAAGTGATGAACAGCTGGCTAAAAGAGGCAGTAAAGTATGTTATGGACACTTTGTTTCTTTGTAGCAGTCTTTTTGTTTAATGGTCTTAGTGTTCTTTCTGCATTATTCCCCAAACCATACTATCATCTTAGTTTTGTGATCCATCCTACAACAAAAATTTAATACCTTCTCTCTTTCTTTTATTAGGTAGACGTTGTTGGGTGAGTGGGGA
This sequence comes from Suricata suricatta, assembly GCF_006229205.1. NCBI lineage: Eukaryota > Metazoa > Chordata > Mammalia > Carnivora > Herpestidae > Suricata > Suricata suricatta. The sequence goes on along the minus strand of NC_043716.1, from coordinate 48,012,755 downwards.
GATGTTGTGGGGATAATAATGACAATAACGTTTGCACACTCTTGTACATGGGCTTTTTCATCCATAGTGTTATTAACAACATGTATTGCATACGATGATGTGTAAGATCTGGAAATTCAGACTGATATGAGAAAAAATTCTTTGGAGCACCTGGGTAGCTCAGTCGGCTAAGCGTCCAATTTGGGCCAGGTCATGATCTCGAGGTTTGTGGGTTTGAGCCCTGCTTCAAGCTCAGTCCTGATGGCTCAGAGCCTAGAGCCCGCCTTCAGATTCTGTATCTCCCTTTTTCTCTGCCCCTACCCAACTCACACTGTCTCTCAAAAATAAAGAAGCATTAACAAAAAAAAAAGGAAAAAACACACATTTTTTAAAAGAAACTGTCTTTTTTAACATAAAGTTTATTTATTTTGAGCGAGAGAGTATGAGCAAGGGAGGGGCAGAGAGAGAAAGGGAGAGAGAGAGAATCCCAAGCAGGCTCCACAATGTCAGTGAAGAGCCGGATCTCAGAAACTGAACTATGAGATCGTGGCCTGAGCTGAAATCAAGGGTCAGATGCTTAACCTTAACCGACTAAGCCACCTAGGTGCCCCTACAAGAAAAAACTCCTAATCCAAGACTACTTAGAATTTCATTAAAGACACAGTACATAAGTAACATGATGTGAACAAGGTGAGAGCATGTGTTCAGTTGAGAGGAAAGTGAGATCATTTTGTCTGGGGTGAGAAGAGTTTCAGAGAATTGGGTTTTAGTCTTCAACCAAGAGTAGAAACCCTAGTCATCAGAATGAATGACAGAGAACCTTCTAAGAATTAGAAACTGAGGAAACAAATCCCTAGAATAGTGGCAGAAAAGATGAGGAGACTTCTGCAGTTAGAGCAAGTTGAGGCTATTAGTGTGAAGTTCAATTGCAGAGTTGAGGTGAATATGCATTTCAGTAACACATTTTTACCAAGTTTGTCTTTGACCTCCATGTACATATCTGTCTGCAAATCCTGGGCCACTAGGAATTCATTCTTGTGAATTTGTAATTAAAATGTCTTAGATATTTCTAAAGAAAAAAACATACATGGTTGAATAGTTTTCATTACCTGCCTTCTTCAGTTTTCCAGCATAGTTTCTAGAACATTCTATTTTCCCCTTGCCCCAATCCCACTGCTAGATTTTTAAACATCATAGATTCTGCTAAACCTCTTCGAATTTCTCACTTAATCCATATTCAGCAGGATAAATAAAGCCTGTTTCCTTGATAATTTTTTTTGGTAGAACTTAGCAGTGACTGTAGGAGAGATTTGGTTTAAATTTGAGAAACAAAGACAAAGACATAAAAATATGCAATGTACACAGGATCAACATAATTTTTAAAAAGTCTTTAAATAGTTAAATTCCTACAGAGTAAGGAACTGTGCAAGAAATGTGACCATACAGTCATCCGGAGAGGAAAATATGTAACGTTAGCGTTGTGAGCTTTTCTTTCCTTTAGATTAACTTTGACTACCATTTAGGTCACTTTGGGCAGTAGAACTCAAAACATAGGTTTGTATTTTTAGCAAAAATAAGTGCGGCTTAGAATTTCCCACAGATGTCCATGTGTCAGGCCGTTTGGAAAATTCAGGATCTGTCACATTCCCAGACTCTCCAGAGGACCCTTTAGACACTAAAGGCATCCCAGTGTCCAGATGCCTCAGGTCGGAGTCTGATAGAGGGACGAGGCAGCAGTTA
>NC_043716.1:47991526-48010936 GCF_006229205.1 Suricata suricatta | reverse complement strand
AAGAATGTAGATAGTCCTGAGCTCTCTGTCGGGGACGCGCTGAAGGAACGGGGGGTGGGGTGGGGGAGTCACCCGGGACTCCCCGCTGGGAGCCAGGCTCCGTGTCGTCTCCTTTCATCCCGGCGGCACCCCTAGGAGCTTGGGCACATGCGGAAAGTGGGGCGCAGAGTCTCGACTAGCAGAAAGGAGGGAGTGGGATTCCAACCCGCGGACGCCTGACTAGATCCTGGGGCTTTAGCCCCCAGATTTTGTGTCTGCCCAAGAGAGCGATGCAGTGGGTATATACCTTCCGGGAAGACTCCATCCAAGAAAACACTGTTGGGGAGAGCAGTTAGGGCTCTTGGGATATTTGGGTTAAAAATCAAACTGACAAGGCAGACTGTTAACGCTGCTCCGGTGTGTTTCCCTTTAACCTGGGTTGGGCGTAAGGAAATCTTACAGCCAGGGTAAAAGCGTATTTATTAATATTTTACATGTTTATTTGAGTGTCTTTTGTGTACTACGTGGGTGGAGTACCAAGGTGAATGCAGTTTATAAACTCTGCCCGTGAATTAATTAGGAGGATGAGCATATCAAATAATTTCGGCGTGTTCTACTGAATAGTAACCTTTCCTAGCCTGTGAGTTAATTGGATTAAAGTAGTTGGAAGCTCAAGCTTTTGGGAACCTATTTTGCGTGAGAAGAGGGATGGGGTACCATTTTGTTGTTTTCCCATTCAACAAAAAAATATGTCACAGATTCGGGTTCCATCATTGGACAGTATTTTGTTTTATTGTTACACTATCCAGTCCTTTTAAAACCTGAGAAGAGAGTGCTTATGGCATATCTCCGGTTAAGTTAAATTTTTTGGTGCTTTTATTAGTTGAGAAACCGGTGATGTAATTTGGCAGGAGTTCCTTTCACTTCATCTGCCAAATGTATTCTTAAACTCTTCTTCCAAAAAAGTAAACCTTAAATACCCGATTCTGTTGAGGCTCTTAGGTTCAGATTTTTAAAGAAAATAGGAGTCCACCAGTTTAGGCAGAGATGGCCCGTCGGAATATTTAACATTACCATAGGCATAGCTTTCAGGCAGAAGGATAGGAGGGACCTTGTGGAAGTTTCTTCTGATTGCTTCAGTTTTTTTTTTCAGTGAAGAAGGAGCCAAAGTGTTAATCTGAGGGTGCAGCTGTTGGTAGCAGTGAGGGGAGGTCGAGGGATTGGGAGAATGAATGGACTAGTGAAATGTGTGATTGCCAGGCAATTAAGTTGATTATTCTTAGGTCTGAAAAGCAAAGTAGAGGAAATACAGGACCCTGTAGATGGTGCACAGAATAAAGGTGTGTAATTTTGCGCACAACGGATTTCACAGCCCATCTCCGGTGCTTGTATTTACGGTGTTATCTGGAGCATACACCCGCCTCTTTGCCCCGGGTCGGTTGCCCAGGCCTCAGCTGTGTCACAGGAATCCCTGTTCCTTATACAAGTCATACCCTTTTGGGACTCTAGCTTTTCCATTCTTTTTTCTTTGCCTGAAGGATCGATCCCATTCTTCACCCAATTGCACATAGTACATTATGGTAAATTTTGCTTACCTGCAAAGTCATCGACAGTGTCTATTTTTTCCCGTTATATTTGATGCATGTTTCTTAGTAAATGTTAAGTGAATGTGCCACTTTTCTTTTTTCTTCCTCTTTTAATCTATAGCAGGGGTCGGCACACTCTCTGTAAAGAGCCAGGTAGTAAATATTTTAGGTTTTGTGGGCCCTGTGGTCCCTGTATCAATGAACTCTGCACTGTAGTGCAGAAGTGGTTACTGACAATACAGAAATGAATGAGCAGGGCTGTGTCTCAGTAGCACTTTATTTGTAGACATGATTTTTGAATTTCATGTAACTTTACATGTCACAGATGTTATTCTTCTTTGATTCCCCCCCTCCCTGTGTCTCCCTAACCATTTAGTAATGTGAAAAACACCCTTCACTCCTGGGCTGTACAGAACAGGCTGCGGGCTGGATTTAGCCCCCACCTCCTCCATCATAGCTTGCAGACCTTAGATCTGTAGGGAATCTTAGCAACCCCTGATAAAGGAATTTGCAGGAAGAGGATATTTATAATATTACCCTTGGTGGTGGAGAAGCAAAGATAAATAAGGCAGTCTTCTTTGTCAATGATCTCATGGTCAAGTTCAAGATTAAGACTTGCAAACAAATAATGAGGACGACACAGTGTAGTGAATGCAGTTAGTTTATTTATTGGTTATGGATGTGGAAGAAAGGAGGGATCATCAGCTCTGCTTGGGTGGGCTAGCAGTAATGTCCAGTAGTTATCTGTTGGAGAGAGGGAACATTTTCAGCAAAGAGCCTTTCTAAAAATCTTTGAAGCTTACGCAAAAGGTGACTGACCATATCCTTACCAAGATGATTCCGTTTCTTTATTTTATAGGATATAATCTTGATTCATTTCTCTCAGAAATAAAACTAATAGGTTGTAAATAATCTCTCTGTAACAATTATTTCTAAGACTCCTATATATTTTTTTATTGCTTTGAGAAAGGTAATATATGTGTTATAGCAGATATAATCAATATTTCATAAATGAATAAATATTTGATATTGAATATGGGATTATATAACTGCTAGTCTTTATTTTAAGTCATTTATTGATACATTAGAAAAGGAAGATGGACTTTGGTGGGCTTCGAGTTTTCCTGCCATTTATAGATTGTGTGAATTGTTTTTATCTAGGAAAGTTCAATATTTGATTAAACATTTTGTGATACTAGGTGTTTAAAACAAATCTAATTATTATTATCTTTAATTTTTTAATGTTATTTTTGAAACAGACAGAGTATGAGTGGGGAAGGGGCAGAGAGAGAGAGAGAGAGAGAGAGAGGGAGAGAGATGGAGACACAGAATCGGAAGCAAGCTCAAGGTTCTGAGCTGTCAGCATAGAGCCTGATGCGGGGCTTGAACTCAGGATCCATGAGATCATGACCTGAGTTGAAGTCAGACGCCCAACTGACTGAGCCACCCAGGTACCCCTGTACATAGCTATTATTTAAAAGCTCTACAGCAAACAGTGCATTCCCCAGGTGTGCCGTGGGACAATGAAAAGTAACTTTTAAAATGCTTAAGCTTAAGTTTGTACTCTTATTTCTGTGTCTTTGTCATTGTTTTTAGCAGTTAAGACTTGGCTTTGTTGGACAGTTTAAAGATCCTGCGCCGGTAAGGATTTGAGCTGAACTGTATCAAGTTTTATGTTTTCCAAGAGGTATGTTTTGTTAAAAATACACCATCAGGCATTTTATTGTGTTTCAGTTATTAGCTTGTGCTTTCAAGGACCATCTTCTAGCATACGCTGCAGTAGAGAAAGGCCTACGTGGTGTCTACTTGGAACGCTGCCTATGACGTTTGGTTCTCTCCACCGTTTCCAGCTCTGCCCTGGCTTTCATGAACTCTGTCACTAGTCAGTGCCCTCCTGGGTGTTGTCTCTGTGATCCTGTTCCCATTTACAATGTCAGATGCGGGGCTGGCTAAGCATCCTTTCTTGTCTTTTCCTTTTATTCTTTTGCATGCCTTTATAAGGCTCTAAAGTTTGGGATGATCGAAAAGAATTCCAGTATAGAAAGAGGACACGTAGAGCTCTGTGCTAAATATGGGCTGTCTTACAGCTCAGGAAAAGGCACCTGAGAACGTAAAGACTTCGCAGATGTCCCCTTGCTGGCCACACCTCATTTCTCACTTGGCAGCCCTGTTTGCAGCTGTGCGCTCGCTCAGAAGCACCACTTTCCTGTCCACTCCGCTGGCTGGGTCTCCACCTTTCTTTCAGGAAACCTCATTCCCCGCCTTACCAGTCAGTCTCATCTCAGAGACCATCCCTTTATCTTTGGCTTCAGTATAGAAAGCTCTGCCTTCCCACATCCTTCCTCCACTCGAGTTTTCCATTCGATACCCTGCAGAAGAGTGGGGGATGGGGGTGAGAAGGGTCTTCTGTGATTACCAGGCCAGTGTGAGTTACAGGCACCCTGTTTTTATCCTTTCTTTTTCTTTCTGTCTTTTCCCCGAAGGACACGCATTAATTCTCAGAGCCAGAATAGTCTCAATATTAGAGGAGGAGGCAAAATATTTTGCTAAGCACCCATAATTTGTAAGGAACCTTTTACAGTAGAGTCAGTACTTCACATGATTATGAAGAGCAGACCTTGACAGATGCATCCCTGTGGCCCTTTTCAGTTGGTCCCCTTTCGGTTGCACACTGGGTTGTGAAGGTGAGGAGCACAAATAGGTCCATTGTCGTGACTGTTTACAAAAACCCGACTACAGCTCTGAAGTTACTGTTTAGGTGAAAGGTTTATAAGGAATTAAACTCACAGGTTTAAAACACCAAACCAGGTGTTTCATGTCAGGAAGGAGGGAAACAAGCAGCCAATGGGATTGCTTCTTTAAGATGTTTTAATAATTTTAATAAGCTTAAGGTTATTGAAATTTAATGTTTTCACACGATGAGACTAGAGCTCGCGAATGTAAGAAACGTTACTTTGTGCAGGTCACCGTCATGAGCACACTGTGAAGGCGCACACGTGAGTCTTGTCTTTCCACAATGTCAGCTTTATTTGGTCATAAAGCAAGGTTGACATACTTATAAAGCAGTTTCAGGATTCCAAACTCAGTGACATTTCACCATGTGACTAACTTGGCTTCTCATTCAGCACTCAAAGCAAAACCCAAGACCAGTCACACAACAAACAACGTAGCAGAGGGTGGGAGGTCAGCGAACAGAGCGTGAAGTCAGTCAGAGGGCACAGAGTTGAGAGGAGGCCCAGGCCTGGTCTGGGGTCACTTACTGCTGACTGTGTTGAGCAGCGAAGTGTCTCCATTCTGTTCGGAGATCAGTCGGGCAGAGCCTTCAGCAGATGCCTCTTCTGATCTGTTAGACCGAGAGGGGTCGTGTCTGAAGAGTGACATTTGCTGCAAAAATCTTCGCTTTTTAAAGGGATTTAATCAGCTTTGGGCCCTTGCAGACTGCCTCTGCTTCTGTCCAGTTCTGGGGGGGCGGCGGTCCTCAGTTGGCGCTGGCCTTGGTGCTACCCGGTAGCTGCAGTGCCCTTACTGCACGTCACCCTTTGACACAGGCCCCTGCTTGACAGGAGTGACTCCATCTTGCTCTCTATAGTCAGTCATACTGATCGATCTTTACAATTTCATTATGGATTTCTTAATCATTATAGTCCCTTTGTCCTTCACCATCCATTCCTGGAGATTTCCTTGACTCAAGTCTTCTTTCGGACTCAGTGATTTGCCTTCAGATGCTGTTTGCCCCGTCTATTGAGAATTTTATTTGTATCCATTTGTTTGATTTCCAGGTTCTGTAAGTAGGTTTTTCTTAATTGCCTTGTTCTTGTTTCATGAATAGATATTCTTCATTATCCTTTTGAAGATACTAGTTTTAATGATTTTATATACAATAGTGCTCAACATGTATAATTGCTTGCCTTGTGGCAGACACCATTTTCATGTATTAATTTTTATTTACATGTGTCAATTCTCTTCATCATTTCAATTAGCCATAGATGTGGATACTATTATTATTTCATTTACAGATGAGAAAACTTAGACACAAAGAAGTCAGGTAACTCGCCCAAAGTCTAATAGGTGGCGAGGCAGGATTCATGTTTAGTTGGTTTGGCTCCAGAGGCCGCACTCTACTCCATCAGGCATTGTTCTTGGGACTGTGATTGTTGACTTTGGTATTGTTTTTATGTAAATGTTTACTGATTCAAGTTTCTTTCAGCACGTTTGAAGATAATGCTTGGGTTTGCTATAGCGTATTGTGTTTTGATTGTGTGCAGAGGGAGGGGAGAATAGTGCCAGGGTGCTGAAAGTCCATAGCCACCTAAGGGCTTGCGTTGCCTCTCAATTTAAGTACAGACACTTAGGGGCCCCTGGGTGGCTCAGTTGGTTGAGCATCCAACTCTTGGTTTTGGCTCACATCATGATCTCATGGTTTGTAGGTCTAAGTCCCACATGGGGCCCTGTGCTGATAGCAAAGAGCCTGCTTGGAATTATCCCTCTCTCTCTCTCTCTCTCTCTCTCTCTCTCTCTCTCTCTGCCCTCCCTCCCTTCCTCTATCTCTCTTTCTCCCTCCCTCCCTCCCTCTGTTTTCTATTGCTCTCAAAGTAAATAAACTTAAAAAAAAAAAAGTACAGGGGCACCCGGGTGGCTCAGTTGGTTAAGCATCCAACTTAGGCTCAGGTCATGATCTTGGGATCTGTGAGTTTGACCCTGCTTTGTGCTCTGTGCTCACAGCTCAGAACCTGGAGCCTCCTTTGGATTCTGTGTCTCCCTCTCTCTCTGCCCCTCCCATATTCATGCTCTGTCTCTCATAATAAATGAAAACATTAAAAAAAATACATACATACACTTCCTCTCTGAGATGAAAGTAGATGAAGAGGTGAGGTTGGGGTTTTACCTGATAGGTTAACCTCTTCTTGAAAGGAGGTTATTGGAAACCTCTTATTTTAATTTAAAATAAAAATCTTGTTAAAATAATAAAGTCAAATGTAGATGCAGTATCTTCTTTTTATAAATATTAAATAAACTGTTAGCTTAGTTTTTGTTTGCATTGATTCTGAATCTTTTTGGTAAGAGAGGGATGACAGATGATGATGGATCAGCTGAGCCACAGACTGACAAGATTATCCAGCCAGTAAGTAGAAAGTCTTCCCTGGGGGACCTGGGCACAGTGTCATGCCGGACCATTTGACCAAGGAAAAAGATGAGGGAAGAAAAACCCAGCTAAAGAATAGAGCTCAGGAGCAGAAGGAAAATAGCATAAAAGCACCTTTTGTTTATGAAGGGATGTTGTGTTTTGGAGGAATGTACATAAAACTGAGGATTGAATAGACACCAATTGACTTCTTTCATAAGTCACTGTACATTATCTTCTATAGAGACATTTAGCTATTAATATTATTTTAAAGCAACTTGAAGACCTTTACATCATTAAGTGGTTCTCAACTTTTTATCTGCCCCTACACACTCCCATTATTCTCTGGACTTCTTCAGTTAGTAGGGTGAGGCCGTTGGGCAGATTTTTAACATTCCCCTTTGTTCAAGCTGTGCTTCATTTTGAAAATCAATATTGGCCTTATGATTCCTCTAACCATGGGGTTAAGAAAGCATACTGTTATATTGGTTATGTGTTTTTGATTGTGAGAGATAGAATCTGATTCTGGCCACTTCTGTGAAAATAAAATATAGTGGGTGGGCAGTAGGGCATTTCACATACTCTAAGACAGAAAAACAAAGTTTTGGGCACAGTAGGTATCATACTTTAGGGAAAAGATTAGTGCCAAGAGTGCTCGAACTTTCTGTCTTTCTTCTTGTTTTTTAAGTTAACGCTATGCCCAATGTGGAGTTAGAACTCGAGGGCCCCCCAGATCAAGAGTCCTTTGCTCTTCCCTCTGAACCAACCAGACGCCCCTGAATATTCTTTGTTAAATGTTTCCATTAAGTAACTGTCTCCATGACTCGCAGTTTCTGGGTCTCTTGGTTAACAATTCCATACTGCCAGGAGACTGGATACAGCCCAGGGGTGGCTGTAGAGTGGTAGTGGTGGTGATGGAGATGGTTCTTGTGTCTCTTGGCATGATGGGTGGGTGGGTGGCAAATAGAAGTAAGTTTTGCTTTAAAAAGCCCTGATTAGTGGTGGGGTGGGTGCAGAAGTTCATGGACTTCAGACCAGTCTATTAAAGACTAAGCCCTTAGTTCAGAGAACAATTCTCAAGGAAGAAAAGCATTTGTGAGTCCATCAGCTGTTTTATGAGAGACCTGTTTTCTAAAAATGAAGACTTAAGCATGCAGCATTCAATTTGAATGAATAATTCATTGGTGCCCACTAAATCAATATGTTTTGGCAGATAATGAGAATGTTCTTGCTGTACTGGTTAATGTTTCTGTTTGTATTGTAGTAAATCATCTTTGAATGAGTGTAGTTTTTCTCTTTTTTGTTTGTTTCTTCTTTTTGGCCTAGAGATGATTATCAGTACCTACAGAATCTGATATAACATTAATGAGACTGTTCAAATAATTTATTTTAATATGTCTTCTATTCTTGACTGCTTTAGTATTGTTGTTTTTAATTTACTTATTTAATGTTTTTTACAATATATCTGTGTAATTTTTTAACTATATAAGTAACATTAAGCAAAATGGAGACAATAGAAAAAAACACAAAGACAGTAAAAGTTGTCTATAATCCCACTGTTAAATTTAAAAAAAATCTCTTTGTGTGTATAAAGAGGATACTTATTTAATTCAAACTTAATTTGTATTTACTTTTTTTGGGTAAGACAAGCTGCCTCTAAAAAGTTGCCTGCTTTTTTATCTGGGTAGAGATGGTTAGCCAGCTTGGAACAGATTATTCCTGTTTTGGAGGAGAGTCACCCCACTGGCCCCCATCAAGTAGGTTTCTATACAACAAGCAGTAATTGATGTCGTAGATGATGGCCTAACAGGGCTTTTCCTTGTGTCTTCCAAGCTGCCTTCTCAACACCCTTCGGTGTGAAGAGCCTGGGTTACTGGGATGAGCAGATTGGAATAAGGACCCCAGAGAGTGCAGTTGAGACTCTGGCCACTTCTCTTGGGTTCAGCTTTAATATAACCTCTTTGAAAAATTGAGCTAGCTCCAGCAGAGGTCCAGGTCCACTGGCAGAAAGAGCTCCACGGACCTCCAGAGGGTAAAGTTAGGCTGGAAGGGGGATGCTGGACTTGGGACAATGATTTAGGTCAGACTGTTAAAAAAAAATTATTAAGGTGAAATTTGTTTCCATCACTTCAGAGTGAAACCCATTACTCATTAAGCAGTTTCTCTCTTTTCTCTTCTTTCCCCAGCCTCTGGCAGCCACTATCTGCATTTCATTTCTATGGCTTTATATGTTCTGGAAATTTTATATAAATGGAATCACGGAATAGTTGATCTTTGTGTCTGGCTTCTTTCCCTTAACATAATGTTTTGAAGGTTCATCCATATTGTAGCATGTATCAGTACTTCATTCCTTTTTATGGCTGAATAATATTTAATTGTGTGTAAATACCACAACTTGTCTGTCCATTCATCTGTTGATGACATTTGAACTGTTTCAATCTTTTGTTGGCAGCTATGAGTAGTATTGCAGTGACCCTGCATGAAGTGCCACTTGATTGACTACCTGTTTTCAGTTTTTGTGGCATATGCCTAAAGTGTTCTTCTAGGTATATATTTAGAAGTGGAATAGTGAGGTCATATGGTGATTCTATGTTTACCTCTTTGGGGAGCTGACAGACTGTTTCCGCCGCAGCTGAACCGGCTCTCCCTCCGGTAGTGTAGGAGTAACCCAGTTTTGCCACAGAGTTTCTTAGGAGAAATCTACTGTCACTCAAATCGCCATTCCTCTGTAGGTAATGCATGATTATTCTCTGCTTTCCAGATTTTTCACTGTCTAAAATTTTTAGTGGTTTAATTATATGTGTGGGTATGGATTTCCTTTGATTTATACTGTGGGGATTCACTGAGCTTCTGGGAACTTATAGGTTTTTATCTTTTGCCAAATTTGGGATGTTTTCTGTCATTAATTTTTTAAAATGCTTTTTCATCACTAACGCTCTTCTTTCTGGAACTCTGATAATATGAATATTAGACCATTGTTATTGTTCATGGTTCTCTCTGCTACGGTTAATTTTTTTTTTTTTTAATGTTTTTCTCTGTGTGATTCTGATTGGATAGCTTCTGTTGATCTGTGAAGTTCTCTGACTTTTTGTTATCTCCATTATACTATTGAGCCCATTCTTTGGGTTTTGTTTATTTGTTACTGCGCTTTTCTCTTCTGAAATTTAAATTTGGTGCTAATGTATGTCTTGTTTCTTTGCTGAGATTTTTTTTATTGTTTTCAAGAGTACTCACTATTGTTTGCTGGAGCATTTTTAAAATACTTTAACATTTTTGTCTGATAATTCTAAAATCTGTCACCTTGGCATTGTTATATGTTGATTTTTCTTTTCTTAATAGAGTTGATATTTTCCATACACTTCTTGGTTTGGTTGGGTTTTTTGGATTGTAAGAGCCTGGGTTTTCTTTTAAGTACATGGAGAGTTTTGATACTTTTAACATGCTATCAGCCTGGTGAGGCTCAGGTCTTGTGCTTCATCTGCATTCTCCGAGCTGTGGTTCTAGTTTCAGTTCAGTTTTCAGGGGTCCTTGTAGTGCGGTTTGGATCGGTCCTATGTATGCCCCCCAGTAGTCAGACTGAATCCTGGCAGTAGTCTGTCTTTTAGTTCAGTTCCTCAAGTCTTTGGTACACATAATGGGATTAGGTCCGGGTGTGCTCAGCTTGGGGGTTAGTCTGGGAGTTAATAAGCAATTTTTATTATATTGCCTTCCTGAGCTCTGCTTTTTATTTGCTCTCCCTTCTGCTTTCATATTCCCTGTGGTTTCTCTTTGCCATCCCAGAACCAGAAAGCTAGGGTTTATTTGTCCCATTGGGCCGCACACTCTGCAACTGCATCTACCACATCCAGGGCCCCGCAGCAGGAGATGAACACCTTGGGATTTGCCCCTACTCTTTTGAAACTATCGCTCTAATTAATGGAGAGAAAGGTTCCCCTGCGTCAGAGTTTGGGCTCCATTAAGCTTTCATTACTGCAGTCTGACACTACTGTCGTGCAGTTGCTTGGGGATAGGGACATAGGACAATGTAAAAGAAAAAAAAAAACAAGATTGGGTATATCCGCACTCTACCTGAGCAAAAGACTTTCCTACTTTTCAAGCCAGAGCTAGAGAGCTTTTGGCTCTTACTTCCTCTGCTCCAGTGTCTGCTTCTAATGCATTTAGTTTGGGGGATACTAAAAGAGAAAAAAATAGTCATGAGCTTACTCACTGTTGGTTGTGGGGATTTTGAATTCTGGTTCCATCTTGTTTCACATGCTACTGTTTACCTTTCAGGGTCTTCAAGCTGCTGCTCATGTATTTAGTCCAGATAGGAGAGACAGCTTGGAACCTGCTTAACTCCAGCTAACCTGAGACTGAAACAAATGTTTGTTTTTGCTATTAAATGGCATGTGCTTGACTGTGTGGTTCCAGGTTTTTTTTTTTTTTAATTTACTCTTTTGATAGACTGATCCAGAAAACATGGCTACTGCAATTAGGGAGGTGGGGGTTTGGAGACAGACCAGAACACTCCTCCTGAAGAATTACCTCATTAAGTGCAGAACTAAAAAAAGTAGTGTTCAGGTGAGTTAAATGATTCTTTCTTATGCCTTACCGCAGTTTTTGCATTGATATGTTCATCTTTAAGAGGTGATTTATTTTTCTGGATACATTTAAAGTATAATTTTATATCATTAGGTCCCTTTAATGTGCTTGTAAAGTAAAAACTTGCGTCAGCACAGAAATACCTAAGTTACCTGTTGTTTCTTGAATGTTGAACATTTTAATAATGGTTCTTAAATATAGTTAATTTCTTTTTTAATGTCTTAAATGTTTATTTATTTTGAGACAGAGAGAGCAGAAGCAGTTGAGGGGCAGAGAGAGAGGGAGAGAGAATCCCAAGCAGGCTCTGTGTGGGGCTCAAACTCATGAACTGTGAGATACGACCTGAGCCGAAATCAAGAGTTGGGCGCTGAACCGGCTGAGCCACGCAAGCGCCCCAATTTAATGAATTTCTAGTATCAGTGCTGAAGTTTGAACTTTTAGACATGCATTCCCCAAGTTTCATGGAATGAAAAAGAATTTCACAGATAACTTTGTGGAACATTATTCCAGTTTATTCCCCATGACTTCCCATCTTACTGTTGAGTTAGGGGAGATGCTCAACACAGTATTTCTTTCGGGATAGAATTGCTTTTTGTACGTAAGAAAGGAGACCCAAAGTCCTCATGGTTTTTCCTTAGTATTAGTTATATTATTTGCATAGAAATCTTGATGATGTTTGTTGCCATTGGTGTATTTTATAATCACTTTGTTTGTCTCCTTTATTGTAGGAAATTCTTTTTCCACTCTTTTTTTTATTTTGGTTAATATTAATTAGCATGATGCATCCAAATAAGAAATATGAAGAAGTTCCTGATATAGAACTTGCCCCTATGGACAAATCTGTTCTCTCTAACCTAATTCTTGGATATACTCCAGTGACTAATACTACAAGAAACATCATGCAGAAAGTGTCTTCTGATCACCTTCCTGATGGTTTGTGAGCTTATATATGGATTCTATCTATAACGGAAAGCCTCCTCAGTATTTTTTTTGCTTGCTTTATTGAATAAATGACATTCTTAACACTTCAGGATATGTCCCCTCACCAAAATATAGTTTAATAAAAATTATTCAAATAATTCAATTCTGCGGAAGCATATTTTATATATAAAGTCTTAATATTTTATATTCTCAGACATTTATAAAATAATGCATATTTGTACAGGATAAAGGATTGGAAGGAATATTTCATTTTGATTCCAACTCCTATAGTAATTAAGAAGCTAGAGATAGAAAGATTGCAAAGCAGTAATCATTTCACACTGTCGTGTCTATTTATGGAGGTGTATGGTGTAAACAGAAGTAGTGCTTCGCTTTGGAGATTACTATTGTGGCTAATACCTAGGTCTGTTTCTCTGCTTCTCATGGGCTGGAAAACAGTGTAAGTGAGGCAGCACTAATGAGCCCAAAATGGCTGTGAGACAACCCAAGTCAAGAAGGAGAGAAAGTGACAGAAATATGTATAATGTGATGACTGATTTAAAGAATTGTTGAACTGTTGAACATAACAGATTAACATGTTGTCTTCCATCGGATAGTTGCAATTGGCTTCTAGTATGTATCATCATACTTTTGGATAATGCAGCACTGAATAGATGCTGCTTATAAAATCAGGAGCTGGATGATTTTTTCCCTATTGGTTTCTTTCTGACTTATTACTATTTAATAGTTTTGTCAAGCCCTATCTTACCAGTATGTTTCTTGGTTTATCTAAGAAAAAGTAGCCTAGGTAGCCACAAGCATTTAGCATGCCAGGTCAAAACACTGATAGAAATGTTGAGAATGAAATTCTTTGGTAATTCTGAGTCGGAGTAAAGCATGTACACCAAAGAAATGCAAGTCAGTGTGTATTAAACTTTGTTGCTAAAGCAGTAGATTTTAGCAGTAGATTTTTTTTTTGTCCTGTGTTTTTAACAAGAGGACTGTCTGAAAGTGGAATATGCATCCCTGTGTGGTAACATGACTTGTAGGACGTTGAACCAACACCCTCTTTTTTCACATCAATCCATGTCCACCTTAATGGTCTGGAAAATCATGACAATTAACATTGAAGTAATATTTCATAACTTACGAAACATTTTTATGTTTGTAATTGCACTCGATCTTAATAACCAGTGTGATCAGCTAGATATTCAGGATGCTGAAGTTTGGGGAACTAAATTGCTCATGGTCAAGCACATAATCCTATGTTCTTCTGTGTCACTGTGTGTTCTGAAGCTTCTATAGTGAAGAAGTTGCTTGTAATACATAAAACTTTAAGAAAATATTTAAAAATTTGGATTATCTGATGTGAAACAAAGATAAATAGAAATTGAAGTTTTTTCTCCATATATTTTCTAAGAAAGGAACAAGCAGTATGGGGTTGAAAGGGCAATTTTTATTTGAAAGAGAGTTGTGTTTTAGTTACTGGAGTACGTATTTGCTTGCTGAGAAGGATTATGGAATTTTCCTTTTCGTAAGAAACAATTTGAAAATAAAATATCCATTCACGTTTCAACGTGTTATTGTATGTTTTACTTTAAAATAGATCAGTGAACTGCACATACTACCTAATAAAACATATACTAAACTTCATCGTATTAATAGCTCACACGTTACACAGACACATAATTTATGTAATAAGAGGACAGCCGAGAGAAATAGTGTCTGTGAAATTGTACTGTTCTTTTATTATTGAGTACAGTTTTAGAATGGCTCTCTTCATATTCAAGGAAGTTAGAGAATAAAACAAAAGTGCTTATAAAATATTATATTCATTGAACATGATGCAAAATTTCAGTCTTTTGTATGATAGTAAACTTCTAATTTGTGAATTGACTTTATTCTAATATTTTACAGTCATAATTACTGAAGAATATACAAGTGAGAAAGAATTGTTAGTGTCCAGTCTTTCTAAGCCCAACAACTTTGTAGGTGTGGTTTTCAAGGATATCATGTCCTATGAACTCCGTTTTTTTCCTGATATGATTCCAGTATCTTCTATCTATATGGATTCAAGAGGTAAATAGCCCTGAATAATCTTATAAATCAAATAAATGCATGTCTTCACTGCTCTTGTTCATATGCAAAATTTGATAGGGTCCAGCCTTGGCATTTTCAGCTGTACTTGTTCAAATAAAACTATCAAGTATAGCATAAATATATATATATGTATACACAAATATCTATCTACATTTATGTGTAATATGAAGTATAATTTACATAACATCCATTTTAATTTTAATAGACTTCTGTGTGTTACAGTAACAAAAAGCAAAATTGTGCCTTGAATTATATGACTTTCTAAATCAGCATTTTTTTCCCACAATGTAATTGTTTTTCACATATGGTGTATTACGTATCTTTAAAATTTCAAGGTCTTCTGCCAGTGAAGTTTATTAGTTTTATAGCTGGCTGTTTATATCACAGTAGATAACCTTCAGTGCTTCAGCCTGTGGAGAAACACATGTACTGAGCAATGTTAAAGTCCTTTATGCTAAGTCCTGAATTTGTGACTTGTTTCTGAAAGGCCTTTACAGAATTTTTTGTTTTGTTTTGTTTTTTGTCCTCTTAACCTGGACTTGTCCTGGCATCTGGAAGTGCTTTGAATCTAAATCACTGTAGAGTTACCTTAAAACAGAAAAGGGACTTACTTTACTTAATTTTTTAAAATTTACTTATTTATTTTGAGAGAGGCAGGGCGAGCATGGGAGGGGCAAAGAGACAGGGAGACAGAGAATCCCATTGCAGAGCTCCATCCCACAAACCAAACCGTGAGATCATAACCTGAGCTCAAACCAAGAGTTGGACACTTAACCGACTGAGCCACCCAGTCGTCCCAAAAAGAGACTTATTTTAAAAAAATTTCTTTAATGTTTTATTTTTGATACAGAGACAGAGCATGAGAGGGGGAGGGGCAGAGAGAGAGAAGGAGACACAGAACCAGAAGCAGGCTCCAGGCTCTGAGCTAGTGTCAGCACAGAGCCTGACACGGGGCTCGAACCCACGAACGTGAGATCTGACCTGAGCCAAAGTCGGAGGCTTAACTGACTGAGCCACCCGGGCGCCCCGTAAAGTGACTTATTTTAAATAACCATGCTTACTATCAGTTTCTTTCTTTCCATTTGTATGCATTTACCATGCAGTATCCTAACACATGTAACTCTTTTATTTCAAAAATTTCAAATAAACCATCAGCAGTGTGATACTCTTTACCTTCAAAGGGCAATTTCTTATTTTCTTCAGTCCTATGGACATTGAGTAGTTATATTGTTTTAGTCACCCTTCATATCTTATTTTTAAAAGAAAGCACTTACATGCTGTGCAGATTCTTATGTCTCACATTTTGTCCCCTAGCCGGCTGTTCAACAACATGCGAGGCTACTCGGTACTGGTCCTCAGGGTTCACCGTTTTACAGGCGTCCATAGATGCCGCCATTATACAGGTAACTGTGGTGAAGGAAGTACAGTAAAGCTGCAGCTATTTTAACAGTTATGCCTAAGGTCTTCACGGTAGGATTTGGTTTGTCTGCTGTCAGATGTACCAAATGCATAACATATTACAACTCCTTTAAGAAAAAAGGCAAGTCATATTTTCAATTTAATTTTTTCAGTTTAATATTTTTTTAAAATAGTTTATTGTCAAATTGGTTTCCATATCAGTTTAATATTTTTCCAACCCTACTTTTTTTAATGGTTTCTAAGCATGTGATTTAGCATTCCATCTATCTGTATTCTATCTCCGTTGACCATAGGTAATATTTATGAATGGTCTGTAGACTTTTCCCCTTGAATAAAAATAACTTACTTTAAAGAAAGTAAATGGTTTTATGTTAATCATAGTGGTGGATTTCATTTTTATTTAATAATTATTACTTATTTGCCACACATTGTTTCTAAGTGATATATTAATATGAATCCATGTAATCTTTAGCAAACATACGAGATGTGTGCAGTTATGTTATTTTTTTAAATGTTTGTTCATTTTGAGAGAGAGAGAGAGAGAGCCAGCTTGTGCCAGCAAGGGAGGGACAGAGAGAGAGGGAGAGAATCCCAAGCAGGCTCTGTGCCGGTAGTGCAGAGCCTAACCTGGGTCTTGATCTCGCAAACTGTGACATGACCTGAACCGAAATCAAGTTGGATGCATTGCTGACTGAGCGAGCCACCAGGCGCCCCGAGAGTTGTGCTATTATCTCCATTTTACATATGGAACTGAAGCACAGGGAGATCAGCTTTTCAAAATTTAGTTAATTAGTGACAAACCTAATTCAAACTATGGCTTTTTGGCTCCCAAGTTTGTGTTTTAATACTGTACCTCCATGAGGATCACGTACCCAGGCTACAGTTAGAATCTAAAGATCTGCTTAGAACTTATCTGCTGTTTCACATTTCAGTAGAAATGAATAGGAGACCTGCGTCTGTTTGTTGTTAGACTGCTATGTCGTAAAATGACAATAATAATAATGCTTTACTTGCCAGGCTTGTTGTAGGAACCAAATGCTATGTGTCGGATTGTCTTATAAATTCTTAGAGCATGGTATAAATGTATTATAGATATGTAATTTTACCCAATTTCATTAATATAGAAATTTAAGGTAAAGAGGGTGAAATATAGGATATATCACATCAATGGTGTTCTATTACTTATTTGTGTTTTGGCCAAAGACCTTAGCCATCCACAGCCCAGGCCACACTGGATGAACAGGCAGAGCAGATCTTATTTTAGACATTTAATTGAATGTTAGATAGAAGTATCATATGGCATAAAGCTTTATTATCCTATTTATATGTGCTGCATACATAGATTTTAAAACAATAGGACATACTATTTAAAAGAAGATTTTTAAAAGAGAGTCTTTCATGGTACTAATAATCATTCCATAATACCTCAATTTTATAAATGCACATTTTTCTTAAGATGTATATAATTGCTTAAGAGAATAATTGTTCAATTTTATTTTCCTTGACAAGCTATTTCATCAAAATTTGTATATACTTAACTTCAGACTTAAACTTTATGGCATGCTTCCAGAATGAATGAAAGCAGTAATATACGCTTGTACTATGATATTGGGGTCTGTCACCTTATTTCAGTGTGTAGTTTTTGAGGATTGTGTTTGTAATAGATTTGAATAAAATTTGGCAGTGTAATTGTCACATTTTATTGGGGGCCACCAAATTCATCGATTGTATTTATATTTTCCAATTCTAGCTGAAGACCAATGTTTCCTTTTGGAAAGAGCTGGAGTCCACTAAAGCTGTCATTATGGGCGAAACTGCTGTGGTTGAGATAGACACGTTTCCCCGAGGAGTCATTTTAATATACCTTGTCATCGCCTTTTCGCCTTTCGGGTACTTTCTGGCGATTCATATCGTAGCAGAAAAAGAGAAAAAGTTAAAAGAGTTTTTAAAGATAATGGGACTTCATGACACTGCTTTTTGGTATGTTATTAAAAGTTTATTATTTAGTATGATTAATAATTACATTAAAAATACGTATCTTCAGAGTTGTAATTTTGTTATTCACTCAACTTGAGGAGGTGCCTTTGTTTTGGAAGTCGAGACTAGGCAACAAATTTCAGCAATAGATTGGCTTTTTTTACCGTAAAGGAAGTGGGATTTGGAAAACTCATGTTGATATTACATGTTTAAATTTTATTTTGTATTTTGTCATGATTGAGGAGGTGTGTTCTGTGTATTTCAGTGTATAGAACATATGAGATCTTAGAAAGCTGGAAACTAATTGCTACTGTTGTAATCTTCCCCCAATATCACAGCATATACAAGTAATTAAAAATTTTAGTTAAAATGATTAAACTTTGCATATGTGGCATATGGGATTCCCCTACTCCCCAGGAGAAAAAGTTATTTGTATAAATTAAGATGAAAATATACAAATAATTTATAGGGAAACAAATTTAAAAAATGTTTTCACAAGTGAGCTATCATATGTCAGAATTTTATACAATGATAATTTTTAGAGAGGCATGCATATTTATAAACAATTCTAAGTATATTTTCCCACTGTGTAGTAGGAGGATTTATTTTGAGCTCATTTTGGGGGAAAAATTGTATTCCATTTAGCCCAGTGAATACAGCAATTAATTATAACACTCTACATAATGGGGTCATTGTGTACAGCATATTTTCTTTGCTTGTTTTTTTCTCCTATCATTTGAGTAGTTATTGGTTTTTAAGATGCACTGAGTTATTAAAGGGCTTTTTGAGGAAATGGAAGAATTTAGTTGGAAAAATTTAGGTAAATCAGTTTCTCAGTGCCTCAGTTTTGCTTCTGTAAAATGATAGATTCAGTTTTGGTAACGTAGGTATCTTTGAGTCCTGTTTCAGTGCTTTTATGATAGCCTACGTTAGATCATGATCTGCTAACAACAACAACAGCAAAACCCCTAAATACTCTTTGCAGCTCATTGAACTCGATTTGGGAAGACATTTTGAGTTATATGTAGTGAGTCCATTGTCGATGTTCTTGATCGTACATTGTATGAATGTAGTAAGTGTGTTATTGATTAGTGACATAGTCTTTATTGTTTATTTATTTATTTATTTATTTTTATAATAGTTTCTTGTCAAATTGGTTTCCATATAACACCCAGTGCTTCTCCCCACAAGTGCCCCACACTGTGACCATCACCCCGTCCCTCCCCCCCCCCCCCCCTTCAGTCCATGGTTCGTTTTCAGTATTCAGTAGTCTCCCTTGATCTGTGTCCCTCACTCTTCCCTGCTCTCTTTCCCCCTTCCTCTCCCCGTGGTTCCCTGCCAGGTCTCTCCTGTTAGACCTATGAATGCAAACATATGATATCTATCCTTCTCTGCCTGACTTATTTCACTTGGCATGACACCCTCAAGGTCCATCCACTTTCCTACAAATGGCCAGATTTCATTCTTTCTCATTGCCATGTAATACTCCATTGTATATATATACCACATCTTCTTGATCCATTCATCAGGTAAAGGACATTTAGGCTCTTTCCATGATTTGGCTGTTGTAGAAAGTGTTGCTGTGAACATTGGGGTACATGTGCTCCTATGCATCAGCACTCCTGTATCCCCTGGGTAAATCCCTAGCAGTGCTATTGCTGGGTCATAGGGGAGTTCTATCGATAGTTTTTTGAGGAGTCTCCACACTGTTTTCCAGAGCAGCTG
>NC_043716.1:47957988-47991426 GCF_006229205.1 Suricata suricatta | reverse complement strand
GATGAGTGACGCTGAGGCCAATTAATCTTTGACAAAGCAGGAAAGTGTCCAATGGAAAAAAGACAGCCTCTTCAACAGGTGGTGTTGGGAGAGCTGGACAGCAACATGAAGAAAAATAAAATTAGACCACTTTCTGACACCATTCACAAAAATAAACTCAAAATGGATAAAGGATCTGAATGTGAGACAGGAAACCATAAAAACCCTTGAGGAAAAAGCAAGAAATAGCCTCCTAGACCTCAATCGCAGCAATTTCTTCCTCGACACATCCCCAGAGGCAAGAGAATCAAGAACAAAAATGAACTACTGGGACCTCATCAAGATAAAAAGCTTCTGCAAGGCAGAGGAAACAATCAAAAAAACTAATAGACAGCCAACAGAATGGGAAAAGATAGTGGCAAATGGCATATCAGATAAAGGGCTAGTATCCAAAATATACAAAGAGCTCACTAAACTCCATACACGAAAAATGAATGATCCAGTGAAGTCTTTATTGTTTAAAGTGCCAAAAAGGCAAGCCATCAGAGGTTTAACTGTAGCCTTGGCCATAAAGAAAGTTGTCGTTAAATTCTTTTGTATTTTAAGAAAATTGGGAGTTTTGCATTATTGAACTTTTGAGAATATTGGATTTAAATTAGTCATGAATTGCTATTAATTTATAAAGGTATTTTTTGACTCTTGGAAAGATAATCACTATCTCTGTGTCAGATTACATTTTTAATCTTTATCATAACCAACATTGTATTTTTTCTTAAGTTTATTTATTTTGAGAGAGAGAGAGTACAAGCAGGGGAGGGACAGGGAGAGAGAGGGAGAGAGAAAATCCCAAGCAGGTTCCATGCTGTCAGCACAGAGCCTGATGCAGGGCTCGATCTCATGAACTGTGACATCATGACCTGAGCTGAAATCAAGAGTCAGATGCTTAACCAACTGAGCCACCCAGGCACACCATATATTTTTAATTACTATTAGAAGAGCATTAGTTTTCAGCAAATGAGCATACACAGGAAAGAATACATTTAATGTTAAGAGTAAAATGGCTGAAGTTTTGTTTGAACTGAAGTTTTGTTTGAAATGATTTTCTAACTGAAAGCCCATGCATTTAACCATAAATGTACTTGTATTCCCATTTTAGGCTTTCATGGGTTCTTCTGTATACAAGTTTGATTTTCCTAATGTCTCTTCTTATGGCGGTCATTGCAACAGCTTCTTCATTATTCCCTCAAAGTAGCTGCGTTGTGATATTTCTACTTTTTTTCCTGTACGGGCTATCCTCTGTGAGTATTTTAACTTGAAGTGGGAATAAAGAACTGTCAAGATTGTTGATTACTATAGCAAAGTGATTATTCTTTGGTTAACTTACAGTTACATTACTGATAAATGACTTTGATGATATAGCATCATTGTACCTCCATATTTCTAGAAAAGGTACACAATATTCTCATGTTTATTTTATTTATTTTTATTATTAAGTAGGCGCCACACTGTGCGTGGGCTTGAGGGGCTTGAACTCATGACCCTGAGATCAAGACCTGAGCTGAGATCAATGGTCGCATGTATAACCGACTGAGGCCCCCAGGTCCCCTGATAGAGTCTTACACTTACATTATAGGGTGATGGGGGATGTGGAAAGGTATGCATTTGTAAATAGAGCTCTTTGACAGTGTTGATATTCACCTGATATATTAGCTAAATGCTGCCTCTTACTGGCCAGCCTTTGTGTCCCTGTGGCTCCAGTTTCTAGTTTGATTGGCCTACGTGCCCATCCATGCTGTACCACTTGTTAGATTTTTTGATGATCATACTTGCTCTTTAACATAATTTGCAAACAACTCAGAGACTTCTACACGCAGTTGCCTGAGTTTGTATCTCATTAACACATGGAGTTTAAAAGATAGGCTCTCTGTTTAAAAGCTGGTTGATTTATTGTTTTGTTCACATGTACACATCTAACTGCAGAAGCACGTGGCTGTTTATGGTTTCTGTAGTGTAGAGGTCATCATGTTTGCCTATTTACATAGGTAACCTGTAGTTTTTAATGTTTGTCATCTTAAATTTTTTAAGGTATCACTATT
The DNA here is from genome assembly GCF_006229205.1 of Suricata suricatta. Lineage (NCBI taxonomy): Eukaryota > Metazoa > Chordata > Mammalia > Carnivora > Herpestidae > Suricata > Suricata suricatta. The sequence continues at coordinate 47,989,351 of NC_043716.1, read as the reverse complement.
TCTATGAAAATAAAACATCTTACCATAGCACTGAAATTATTATAATGAAAATATTTTCCATTGAAAATAACTTGTTCCTTCACAAGCAAAACTAATTTTGTTTTCATACCAATGCGTATGAATAATGCATTAACCTTAATATTTATATTTTGCAGGTATTTTTTGCTTTAATGCTGACACCTCTTTTTAAAAAATCAAAACATGTGGGGATAGTTGAATTTTTAGTCACCGTGGCTTTTGGATTTATTGGCCTTTTGATAGTCGTCATGGAAAGTTTTCCCAAGTCACTGGTGTGGCTTTTCAGTCCTTTCTGTCAGTGTACGTTTTTGATTGGTATTGCACAGGTAGGTGTTATATTTATCTTGCTGTCACTACGAAATACTTCTTCTCTCCAGTTCCATGCAGCCTGTTCTACTGCAATGATACTGCCTTTGATTTGCAAAAAAAATTTTTTTTATAATTTCAACTTAAGAAAGGAATGCTATTTGAACCCTGGAGTACATTTTATATATGGGTTTCATTTATATTTTTTCCGTTAAAAAAATTTTTTTTAACATTTATTTATTTTTGAGAGAGACAGATCATGAGCAGGGGAGGGGCAGAGAGAGAGGGACACACAGAATCAGAAGCAGGCTTCAGGTTCTGAGCGGTCAGCACAGAGCCTGATGTGGGGCTCAAACTCATGATCTGTGCTTATCAAGACCTGAGCCGAAGTTGGATGCTCAACCGATTGAGCCACCCAGGCGCCCCTGTATTTTCTCCATTTTTAAGTTTTTCATCTGTATGATCTGTTTAGAAGTTTTCTACCTTGTGTATGTCTTAGTAGTTTATTTTCACCACAGTAGCTCAGTTTGTTGGAAGTCGTTTTAAGAGCCAGGGATTCTCGATTGCTCTGTGGCCTGGCTACACTGCTACTTGGGTATATTTATCTCAGATGTGTACCTGACAGAAAATTGTGAGTGGAGCAAAACAAATTTTTATGGCTGTTATTAGTGAAATAAGTAGGCTGGTGGATTTTATTGCTTTAGGATTCATGGGATTGTCCTTCATCTAAATGATTTTTATATTTATGTATTTATTTTTAAAGTTTTTATTTGATTTTTATTAGTCTATTTTATAGGAGCAGTCAGGTTCTGAGGGAAATACTCTGATGAGAAACTGCTTCTATTACTATAGAACATTAATTTGGTCACTGTACAAAGAAGAAATGTAATTACTTAAAATAACAGGTTATTCACATTGACTAGATAGACTTCTGATTTGTGAGACCTAAGATAGATTAATGTCTATGAGTACTGAATTAATTACTTTGGACCTAAGAGCTGTTGTTTACACATCTTAAGAGTCCACTGAGTTCTCCTTCACTTAGGAAAGTAGATTTGTAGATTCATGGGTTTTTGTTGCTTGGGAAGGGCTTTTCAATGTCATTTAATCATCTCCTTCATTTCAGATGAGGAGACTGAAATCCAGAATGGTGTAATTTACATTGATTCACCTAATGGCAGATCTGGGATCTGAATGAGGCCTCAATCTCTAGTACATTTCCTTCTGCTCTGTCACATGCATTTACTGTGAATAATTGAATCGTTGTATTAATTCATTCGAATACCTTCTCCCCCTTTTCAGTATTGAAAAGATGCTGATCTAATTTTATCCTGTAATACTTAATTTGTTTGACTTCCATGTGGACCATTTGTTTGCATCAGTTGGTAGTACCAGCATACTTTATTTTTTTATTTCATTTGATCATCATAACATTTTTTATTGTTTCATTGATAATCCTAACATTTATTTCACTTGATAGCCATAACATTAGAATTAAATGCCCGTGGAAGGGATGTATACTAATTTTAGAAACATAACATTAAAAAGGATTAAAATGGATTGTTGTGATAAACTTATTATTTTGGTAAAGTTTCTATTGTTTTCCTTATAATTTTGTTATAATTTGGTAGTTTGTTGAATTTGCTGAAAGGCACAGTTTGGTTACCATCCTTCTGGATGTAATGAGTAACTCTAAGTAGTGTTAGCTTTTGCTTATTTGTATAGTTTTTATATAATAAAGTTGGTGTTTCTGTTTTCTAGGTCATGCACTTAGAAGATTTTAATGAAGGTGCTTTGTTTTCCAATTTGACCGAAGGCCCATATCCTCTAATTATCACTCTTGTCATGCTAGCACTTAATAGTGTGTTCTATGTCCTCTTGGCTGTCTATCTTGATCAAGTCATTCCAGGTATGCAGGTACCTGTTCGACTTTACTTCATAGATGTTAATTTTTTTGTTCACATAGGGTCCACTTGGTTTAAATGTTTTCTTCTAGCCAGAGTACTCTAGTCATATATGTTGTTTAAAGTCTTAATTTAATTTTAAATAAGTACATTTTGTACCTGTGCCTTAATGACTAGTGAATGTAGGGAGATTCTGTTAAAAAGAGAGCAGTTTGCTTTGAAAACCTAAGTTTCTAACTGAATTTATCCTGTCGTCCTTATGTTAGTCTTTGCTGGCTAAAGTATTTCACTATTTTACCCTCTAAGATGCAGAACTATGAGGTAATCTTGTAACAGTTCTTCTTATCCATCATGCATCTCTAGCCAACTCCTGTAGGTTGAAAATACTATCAAAATAATCTAATACTCCCTTGACTTTCTCCTTTGTGTTCCTCGTTACTTTTGTCTGTGCTCCAGACTGGCACTTATATGGTAACTACTAGACAGTGTGGCTTTTAAAATTTGAATTAATTAGAATTAAATAAATGAACAGTCCATTTCCTCGGTAACACAGGTCACCTTCCGACTGCTTAGTAAGCCACACGCAGCTGTCCGTCACCATATGGAACAGTACACATGCAGGGCATTTCCATCACCGCGGAAGACCTGCAGGGCAGCGCTCGTCTGGACTGTTGCAGTGTCTCTCGTCTCCTTGCCATTCCCTTTAATCAAAATTAATCACTTGCTCAAAAATCATCTTGCTAGGCATATCCTAGCGAATTAAATAGAAACACTTTATGTATGAGTGTCCTTCACATTACTTTTACATATTTAATCTCTCCTTTCACTCTCTACCTCCTTATTATATTTTATATTCATCCAAATAACCCGATTTACCTATTTAAACTCAGCTTCAGTGAATCTGTTAGATTGTTTTTAGTTACTCTTAACAGAAAATCTTTTTAATTGGCTTAAGCAAGAAGGAAACTGGTTGTTTTACTTAAAAGGAAGTCCAGAGATAGGATGGGCTCTGAATTGGTTGACTTGCTGCACTGTGTCATCTGGGACTCACATTCTCCAAGCTTTCCCCCCGTGTCTGAGTCTGGTGGGTTTGCTCTCCTCCTGGCTGCTGTGGTCTGCTTCTTTGTTCCTGTCCAGCAGGGGAGGGAGGCTGCATCTTCCCCCACCTAAACCCTTCGCTTCTGACTGTCACATGCTGACCGCCAGACACCAGGGAATGCCACGTGCTGATCGGATCAGTGAGGATCCTGTCCATAGTCAGGATCACATCAGGATGTGGCCATCTAGAAGAGGATATTTTTTTTTAAAAATGGGAAGTGTCGGCTTTTGGGGGGAAAGAGGTGAAAATGGATATGTACTGTGTGAGCAACCATCACCGTCTACGTGTCTAAGTCGTCATCGCCTGTCCTGTTGCTGTGTTACCCTCCTGACTTTAAAAAGTCTTCTCCATGGACTGTATCCACTTTTCTCAGCACTCGCTGTTTTCAAAGACACCTGAGATGACAGTCACGCAAGCCTTCTGGACATATTCCCTGCTCCGGCACCAGCTGTTCCTCCTCTGAACTCTTAGTGGCACCACGCGCGGCATGCTTCCTGTCTGCAGCGTGTGGTCAGCGTGCGGGGCGCCTTTGGGCCAGAAAATGCGCTGTTCACCTTTACGTTCTCAAGTACTCTGAGCGTCTCAGACTGTTGCGGACTAGAATTATTTGTCAGTAAGAACATTTTTCACACAATGCTGACTTAACACTTTCTATGTGAACTTTAGCTCTAGGTCATGTGTTTCACATGTTGCCTTTATGATTTAAAATCCAGTTTTTAGAAATAATTTGTGAGGGTAATTCAATTTTGTTTGTTTTTTTTAGGGGAATTTGGCTTACGGAGATCATCTTTATATTTTCTAAAGCCATCCTATTGGTCAAAGAGCAAAAGAAATTATAAGGAGTTATCAGAGGGCAATGTTAATGGAAATATTAGTTTTAGTGAAATTGTTGAGCCTGTTTCTTCCGAATTTGTGGGAAAAGAAGCCATAAGGTATGATACAATCTTTGGCAACTTAGGTATAAGAAGTATAGAAGTACTGCTGCATTTAAATCCTATTTTTAAGATAATGTATATAAGTATTGTATCTTAAGAGATTGGCACACATCTCATGATTTTTAGAACACAGAATTAATATGGGCTATTTCTCTTCTAAGTTCTTTCTTTGCAACCATTTAGAGTAAGGTTATGTTAGGTGTGAACTTTTATGTTTCAATGGAAATTTTTAAAAGTAATGAAACCTAGTATTTATGCAATTAAGCTGTTTTCAGATTTCCATTATATAGATTGGAACCGAATAAAAATTAACTTTATAGTTTTATTCAGGCTGTGTTGTCTAAGTTATATAACATATTGTCCTCTGTTAACAATTTCATAGACCTTTAGGTATTGTGACTCAGTATCAGTTTAATTTTTATGAACACAAGAAACTTACTGCTATGCCTTTCTAGATCCATGAAGACCAAATTTAAAAAATAACAGGAAGAAGAAAGAGAAAAAAATAAAAGAAAAAAATGAAAGAAAAAGTGAAGTATAATATGCGTTTTTCAAATTTAAGAAAAATGTATAAAAGCACGGGAGAGGGCATATGCTAGGATGTAATAAGTGGGTTAATGGTCTGAAGGGCAGAATTGAAAGTGGTTGACAAAACCATGAATTCTTTAAGAAGTTATTGGGGACATTCAAAGTGGAATGAGAGAACCACTTCACGTTTATGGATAGTTTGAAATGTGTGCTAATGTGAAATACAGCGTTTGGTTTCTAATCTCCCTTAAGTGTTGTAACAAGTGTTTGATAAATTAGAAAAGAGAAATGTATTAAAAATGAAAAGACATCTATAAATTGCTTGAGCCAAAGGCTTTATTTTTAGAAGTTGAATATGAATGAATAATACTTAAGATGGAGAGTACTACTGAATGCTTTTGTGGTTTCTTTACAGTAATTTTATAATTATTGGCACCTCTCTTAGGTTCATTGTTTTAGTAGGAAGGTACTTTATTATTATTCCTATTAAATATGACAGCTTTGATAAAAATACTACACATGGAAACACAAGCCTTACAAATTGCTTTAAATACTTAAAGTAGAAAATGGTGTTTTTCAGGATCAGTGGTATTCAGAAGACATACAGGAAGAAAGGTGAAAATGTGGAGGCTTTGAGAAGTAAGTGGCTTTCCTCGTATCTGGTCCATGATTGTAAAGTACAAATTGGAAAACAATTTACATAGTTTGTGCAAAATTTAAACTTCTTTATCACAATTTTCCCTCATTTAATTACGTGATCAATATTCATAATAAAATTAGCATTAAAATAGTAAAAATAAAAAGTATCTATTAAAGATGAAAAATATTCAATTATTTGAACAAGTCTCTGTCCTTTTTCATTCTATTACTATGCATGTGTCTACATGTTAGTTACCTTGTTTTTCCTTTTCACCCAGCACAGTTTCTCAACCTTGGCACTACTGACATTTTGAGTCTAGTAATTCCTTGCTGTGGGAACTATTCTGAGACTTGTAGAATGTTTAACAATGTGTAAGCATTCTTCAAAATGAACAGAATATATAAATGCACGCACACACACGTATACACAGAGAGCAGGGTGAGCTGGAGGGAGAAGGGAATGAGGGGTTATTTTTAAGAAATTGGTCCACGTGATTGTGGGGCCTGGCAAGTCTGAAATCTATAGGGCAGCGTGGCAGCCTGGGACTCAGCTACGAATTAAAGTTGCAGGCTTGTCCGAAATTCATAGGGTTGGCTGTCGGGCTGGGAACTCAGGACCTCTATGCTGCGGTCTTGGGATAGAGTTCTTCCTTCTCAGGGAAAGCTGTTTCTGCTCAGCAGGCTTGCTTTCAGCTGACTAGAAAGAGGGCTCACCGGTATTACTGAGGGCATCCAGATTGGAAAGGAAGCAGTATGCTGATATGAATATAAATTTAAACAATCTGATTAGACCTACAAAAATGTTAGTGGAACTAAAAAGTGAACTTAGTAAGGAGAAAGAATATAAGATAAATATGGAAAAATCAATTGTGCTTCTATAGACTACTAACAGAGAATCAGAAATTAAAATTTACGGAGCACCTGGGTGGCTTAGTCAGTTAAGCACCAGACTCTCGATTTTGACTCATGTCATGATTTCACAGTTTGTGAGTTCGAGCCCCGTATAAAGTTCCACGCTGACAGGGTGGAGCCTACCTGGGATTCCCTCTCTTCCTGTCTCTTTCTGCCCCTCCCCTGCTAGTGTATTTTCTCTCAAAAATAAACTTTTCAAAAGTCCATTTTATATTAAAAAAAGAAATTAGGGGCGCCTGAGTGGCTCAGTTGGTTAAGCCTCCGACTTTGGCTCAGGTCACGATCTCACATTCGTGGGTTTGAGCCCAACATCGGGCTCTGTGCTGACAGCTCAGAGTCTGGAGCCTGCTTCTGATTCTGTGTCTCCCTCTTTCTGCCCCTCCCTGCTCATGTTCTCTCTCTGTCTCAAAAATAAATAAAACATTAAAAAAATTTAACAAAAGAAATTAAAATTAACCTATACTTACCTAAAAATGTATTTACAGATAAATCTGACAAAAGAATTACAGATTAAAACCACAAGAGATCACTATGCACTTAGTAGAATGATTAAAATTATTATTTTCCATATACATTATGTGATGCTCACCATAAGTGAAGCCCCCATCTGTCACCACATGACACCGTAGAATGATGAAAATGGAAAAGGCCGAGCACCGAGTGCGGTGAGGATGGAGACCTGGAGCTCACGTGCTGCCGGAGGGAAAGTGAAACGGCACAGCTGCTTGGGAACATAGCTTAGTTTGTGAGGAAGTGAAGTAGACAACTATTGTGTGATCTGGCCATTTTAGTTTTAATTTGGCCAGCAGAGGGGAAAATAATTTTATCCTAAGACTTATACATGAATATTTATTGTAAACTTATTTGTTACACAAAAACTGAAAACATCCCCAAATGCCTTTTAATAGGCAAACGTATAAACCATCTATGGTCTATCCGTACAGTGGAATGCTAGTCACCAATAAAAAGGAATGAATTCTTAATACATGCAACAACATGGATGAATCTCAAAATAATTATGTAAAGGAGCTAGAAAGAAAACAGTACCCAGTGTAAGATTACATTTATATAAAATAGAAGAGGCAGAACTAATCTGTGGTGAAAAAGAGCAGATCAGTGGTTACCTGGAGTTGGGGGGCAGGGGGTGGAATAGAGCGAGGAGGGCATTTTGTGGAGATGGGTGAGTCCATCATCTGGGTAGTGGTGAAGCTTTTGTGTTGTATCCACATGTCAGACTTAGCAGTTTGTTTAAGTTGCCAAATTGATTGTTACAGGTTACTCTTAATAATCTCTTTTAAATGTCTGTAGAACCTGTGATGATGTTCTCTCTCTTCATTATATATTTAGTAATTTGTAATTATTTTTTCATTTTTTTAAGTGGGTTTATCAATTTTATTAATCTTTTCAAGGAATCAACTTTGTTTTATCATATATATGTTTGCAGTTAACTCTGTTATTTCTGTATGATGACTTTCTTTGGGTTTAATTAGTTTTGCTTTCCCTAGCTTCATTTTTTTTTAATGTTTTATTTCTCTTTTTTTTTTTTTTTTTTTGAGAGAGAGGGATGGTGTAAGCAGGGGAGGGCCAAAGAGAGAGGGAGACACAGAATCCAAAGACAGGACCCAGGCTCTGAGCAAGCTGTCAGCACAGAGCCCGATGCGGGGCTCGAACCCATGAACCGTGAGATCATGACCTGAGCCGAAGTCGGACCCTTAACCGACTGAGCCACCCAGGTGTTCCCTTAGCTTCATTAAAAAAAAAATGTTTATTTTGAGAAAGACTGAGAGCATGAGCAGGAGAGGAGGAGAATGAGGAGGAGGAGGAGGAGGAAGAGGAGGAGGAGGAGGAGAGAGAATGAATGAATGAATGAATCCTAAGCAGTCTCCATACTATCAGCACAGATGCTGACAAAAGGCTCCATCTTACGAATCATGAGATCATGACCTGAGCCAAAATTAAGAGTCAGATGTTTAACTGACTGAGCCACCCAGGGCCCCTTCCTAGTTTCTTGATATGGAATCGGTTATTATTTCTGTCCTAACCTGTATGCTTTAGCCACTCTAATGCTCAGTGGCTTATGGGAGTTATTACTTAGCTGTGGCTGAGGCATCTCTGGTTTGGTTCTTCAGTCAGTTTGTGGATTATCTGGGATTGAATGGTCGTCTGGTCACATAATTGACCAACAGGCTAGTTGGTCTAGTGGACTGTAGGCAGGATAATTTACCTCTTTTATATGGTTTCACATCCTCTAGTAGGTTAGTTGGGATGGAAGCAGTTGATATTTTTTATTATGACATTTCTAATTTTCCCCCTGCTGGCTTCTTAGTTACACATGCCCATCTTAGAAATTACTCTAGATAATTTAACATACATCCTTGACTTACAAGTTAGTGGTTTTACCAAATTTATAGAATGGTAAAGCAAGAAAAGGAAGTCCAGAAACTTACTTTTATCCCTACTTATCTCTTTATGCCTGTGCCAAATTATATGCTGTTGTTTTCATGTATTTTAATTCTACATATATTTTAAGCCAAAAATAATGTTATTAGCATTGTTTTTAAAAGGCTGTTCCATTTATATTTACTTGTGTATTTACCATATCATTTATCTCTGTTACTTCCTGCATTTCTGATCATTCAACTAGGATGTGTGTGTGAAAAATAATTTTTTGCTGTTTTCTTTAATTCAGGTCTGCTGATATTTGTTACATTCTCTCAGTTTTTGTCTGCAAATATATTTTTTTCTCCTTTGGTTTTAGAGGACATTTTTCTGAATATGCAATTTCAGTTTGATGGTAATTTCTTTTTCAGCACTTGAAAATGTGATCTCTTGTCCCTCTTTTCCATTGTTTTGATTGCAGAGGTAACGGTTGGTTTTATTATTTCTCTGTTATTGGAAAATACTGTTACCCTGCCTGTTTTTAAAGATCTGTTTTGGGGGGCACCTGGGTGGGTCAATGAATTGAGCATCCGACTCCAGCTCAGGCCATGATCTTGCAATTGGCTGGTTTGAGCCGCACATTGGGCTCGCTGCTGTCAATGCAGAGTCACTTAGGATCTTCAGTCCCCCTCTCTCTGCCCCTGCCCCTCTTTCTCTCTCTCTCTCTCTCTCTCTCTCTCTCTGCCAAAAAGTAAACATTAAAATAAAATGTAAAGATCTCTTTTTGGTTTTCAGCAGTTTTACTGCCACATGCCTTAGTGTTTGTTTTACATTTATTCCACTTTGGTTTTACAAGTGCTTCTTGAATCTGTGGCTTGATATCTTTCTTCTGTTTCAAAAATTTTTCAGCCATATCTTTTCCGGTATTTTCCAGTATTGCTTCTGTCCTATATTCTCATCCTTTAGGTTTATTATTATTACATGTTACAACTTACCATTTTATCCCATTTATTTTTTATGCTCTTTCTGAAATTTTAATTGTTTTCTTCTCTGTGCTTTAGTCTAGATATTTTCTTTTGACTTTTCTTGTCATTTACTAATTTTCTATAGTTGGGCCTATTTGATTAAACTATCTTAGTGAAATATTTTTCACTTATCTTTTCCAGTTCCTGTCTTGCCACTGGGTTCTTTTATATGGTTTTTAGTTCTTTGCAGCATTCTCTTGAGAGCAGGATAGCATGGCTGTTTTAGAATTTTCTCTGATGGTGACAATATCTACATGTCCTCTAGGTCTGGTTCTGTCACCTGTCATTTCTGTTGGGTTTTTATCTTCTTTTGATGTTTCCTGCCTTGTTTTTGACTGAGTGCTATGTATTGCATATGAAAACTGTAGGATTATCTGATGCTCTGGATGATGTCATCTTCCTCCGGAGAGTATTTATTTTTGCTTCCGGCCTGCAGATCACTTTCATCAGGTGAGAGACTGCAGGGACTCAAAGTTGGGTTTTCAGATCCTTCCTTGTCTTTTGTCCTCCTTCAGTCACTGACATATCCATCCAGTCATACTTCTTCATTTCGTTTTTCTTTTATTTAAATTGAATTTCTCAAGTGTCTGCTATTTCCATGCTGTTGGTTAGTTTCTAGGTTTTTGCTAATATGTTTACCATGGGAACCTTGTTAATACCCTTGGGAACAAATTTTTGTTTGTCTTTTTGTTTCAGTTACGTTCGAAAGTCCCAAAAGTGAGGACACAGAAACCCTCCCCAGTGTTTTGTATATTCTCGAAATCTGTTAATACAAGTTTATTTTTATTACTCTTGTTGCTCATACCATTGACTATAATAAGAATTATGCTGTTAAATATGCTAATAACTTTAAATCCTCCATTAAACATTTGTTTCAAGACTGCTCAAGTATTATGTATTATTTAGTATAGCTCAACAGAAATAAAAATCACATTTGAGTCTTCTTTCCTGAACTAGATTTGTCATTTGACATATATGAAGGTCAGATTACTGCATTACTTGGTCACAGTGGAACAGGAAAGAGTACTTTGATGAATATTCTTTGTGGACTATGCCCGGCTTCTGATGGTGAGAGTTTTCTGACTAAAAAAAAAAAAAAGCAATTCCTGGGTTTATTAGTGTTGTTAACCAAAGTATCACAATATAGTTATTTATCCTTGAAACATGTACTGATTGATTTTTTTTAATGATTTAGTACCAACCTCAGTGTCTGTCAAGGTGTTTTTTTATTATTTTTTGATTATACATTTTTTTAATAGAAAATAAAAGTGATTCAGTTATGTTTAATAAAAATGATCTGATTTTGTACTTATTTTATAAGATATTTTGTGTTTTTCATTTTCAAGGAAGAATAAGTCAGTAATTGAAAATTAAATGAGACCTATAGCCATTTTAGATTATAGATATAGATATCTAAATGTGCAACAGTAATTCAAAAGGAAAGAATTTTGATAAAGGCCAGATCATCTCCTAAAATACAATTATAAGAGCAGTAATACCTTACATGTATAATTGTGATTGCCCTATAGGTGAGAATTTAATATGGCAGCTCCATATTTCCACAGTAACCAAATCTAGTGGCAGTGCAATGAATACTTTGCTTTAAGAAAGGCTGACTTTCCATGTGTGGAATCTGCATTTCTTAAAATGTAGTTTAACTTGTAAAATCGGTTTAATTTTGTTGTTTATCCCTAATTGTGTCACTTTCTGATGAAAGTAGTGATATCTTACATTTAATAAAAACTCGTGATTTTTCTTATAATTCTCCATGAATTATCACATTGATTTAATAGTTCTGAAATTAAGTGAGACATATTAGTGTTCAGTTTATAGAAGAGAAGAACTGGAATTCAGATTGATTTTTTCAAGACCATATATCTAGTTAGGGGAAAATTTTTAGTTTCTTTGTTCTCTCCCCTTATTGATTAATGCCTGGAAAGAAAATTGCTGCTGGAATAGAAGTGTAAATAATGCACCAGTGAACATATGTTCAGCATTAAGCTCTGGTTCCTTGCTCTTTTCACTATGTAATATCAACTGAAAATGCAGGGAAATAAGGTTGAAATATAAGTTGGAAGTAGATCACCATAGTACGGAAACAAGGGTATATTATGCCTTCTGAGTTTATATTAATTCATAGCTTACAAGTTTATTACATATAAGTAGCTAAGTTATTAGTATACATTAAAGCATATATACTTCTGAATAAATATAGTTAGTATAAATTGAAATATATATTTTGCTTTTAGGATTTGCATCTATATATGGATACAGAGTCTCAGAAATAGACGAAATGTTTGAAGCAAGAAAAATGATTGGCATTTGTCCACAGTTAGATATACACTTTGATGTGTTGACAGTAGAAGAAAACTTATCCATTTTGGCTTCAATCAAAGGAATCCCAGCCAATAATGTAATACAAGAAGTATGTCATTCAAGTAGAAATTTTTACTTATTCCTTGTCAATTAATAACCTTCTGTAATAACTGGTATAAAAATGCTTGAAAATCAGAATAACCTGTTCTGAGCCCGTAAACAGAAATTCCTTACAAAGAATTAGATGGAATTTGGATTAAATATTTTAGCACATATAAAATGTCCTCGTTTCATCTTGAGGATACCAGCCTCTCAATATAGGTTTTTCTTTTCTTCCTTCCTTTTCTTTTGCATCTGCCTTTCTTCACTCACACACACACACACACACACACACACACACACACACACACACACACACACACACACATGCGCCTTCACACTGATCCTTGCACCACCACCCAGGGAGCCACAAAAGTAAAACAGACCTTTCAACCAGGACTCCTTATATGTGAATACATGTCAAAATTAAATTCTGTACTAAAAGAACATTTTAAAAGTTGATATTAAAATTGGGACATTTAAAAATTAACATTGATAATTATGTAAATGATATAATTTTAAAAATAACATTGTTCTCACATTACAGGTGCAGAAAGTTTTACTGGATTTAGACATGCAGGCTATCAAAGATAATCAGGCTAAAAAGTTAAGTGGTGGTCAGAAAAGAAAACTGTCTTTAGGAATTGCTGTTCTTGGGAATCCAAAGGTAAATAAATGTTAATGTATTATACACAAATATAATGTATTGTATGTTTATATATGATAACATACTATGTAAAGTGTCATACGTTATTATGGATGTAATTATAGTAATAAGGTTTCGAAACTAGAGTCAAAGATAAAACCTATTTTTTTTTAATGTTTATTTTTGAGAGAGTATGTGCAGGAGAGGGGCAGAGAGGGAGACACAGAATCCGAAGCAGGCTCCAGGCTCTGAGTTGTCAGCACAGAGCCCAAACTGTGAGATCATGACCTGAGCTGAAGTCGGATGCTTAACCGAGTGAGCCACGAGGCGCCCCAAAACATGTTTACTATAGTGGTTACTTCTAGGAAGGGAGATGGAAAGGATGGACTATATGCAGTGTTTTATTTATTTATTTTTAAAGATCTGTAGATCTCAGTGGGTTAAGCATCCAACTTCAGCTCAGGTCATGATCTCATAGTCACTGGGTTTGAGCCCCGTGGTAGGCTCTGTACTGACAGTTTGGAGTCTGGAGCCTGCTTTGGATTCTGTATCTCCCTCTCTCTCTGCCCCTCCTCTGCTCATGCTCTGTCTCTCTCTCTCTCAAAAATAAATAAACATTTAAAAAAAAAAAAAGGATCTGTAGGAAATATGGCCCAAAAATGACTGATTAAATTCCACTGGTAGCTATAACAGTATTATTCTAATATTCTCTATATTTTTCTATGTGTTAATAATAGTTCATAATAAATAAAACCAAAGGAATTGTTCAGTTTTTCACTGTCCTGCCGATTTTCTTTGTGGTCATGTTTGTTCTGTGCTGTTCTCTGTCCTGTCGAAACAGCCATCTGATGCAGTACTCCGCACAGTGTTGTTAGCAAGCTGCGGCCAGGCGCCTCCTGGTCCCCACTAGCCTGCCCCATCTCCCCTGCTGCTCTACAGCTTGGGGAGTGCCTCTGGGTTCTGGTTTTGTGTTAATGTATCTTTCTCCCAACCTCCACCAATATTTTGTTTTTTAGTTTATTTATCTTACTGTTTTACACTTATGTCTTGTATCTCACTGATGTTAGTCTTTTCTGTTGAAACAAGGAAAATACTCCAAACTGATAATTTAAAAATTTATGCTATCTCATATCTGAATGAAAAACTCAGATCTAATATACTTCTGATTGGAAATAGTAATTTGAAATGGGAAAGCTTCTCAATGTCCACATAAATTCATGTATTGTAGTTTTTCTGAGGATTCTTTGCCATTCCCTACTCTTTTTCCTACAGATACTATTGCTAGATGAACCAACAGCTGGAATGGACCCCTGTTCTCGTCATATTGTTTGGAATCTTCTGAAATACAGAAGATCTAATCGGGTGACGGTGTTTAGTACTCATTTCATGGATGAAGCTGACATTCTTGCTGGTGAGATTTTCGCTTTATTTTTGTAGGATAAGCTCATGGGGCCACAATAGGAGATGGACACAAAGATACTAAATTCTGAGGAATAAATAAAGAAGCTGTGTGTTCTTCATAGCTGTGTGTTTTAAACTTTTAAAAAATCACTTACTTTTGTGTTGGGGGTTCTGCAGACTGTCTGAGGTCCAGTAATTTGCTAAAAGAACTAGGCCTCAGCATACAGTTATCCTGATGAGCTATTACTGCAGGACTTCAAGGATACAGAGCAGAATCAGCAAAATGAGAAGGCACATAGGACACGGAGGAAACCAGACATGAGCTTCCAAAAATCCTTCCCAGTGAAGTCACACAGAGCATGCTTAATTTCTCTAGCAATGAGTTGGTAATGACGTATGTGAGATGTTGTCTACTAACAAAGGTCATTAGAGACTCAGTGCTCAAGGTTTTTACCAGGTGCTGGTCAGAGAGGCCCCTTCAACTACCATATACCAGAATTCCCCTCTCCCAGAAGGAAGCAAAGTGTTCAGCACAATTTATGCCATAGATTTATTTTTTCAGTAGTATCTTTGCTCTTTAAAGTGTTTAAAAACCCAATATAGTGACATTTTGTTTCTGTTGCTTTTTTGTTGTTTTTACCTTTGATTATAAAAGGAATTGTGAAGGCACTTTTAGTAGTAAGGCTTTTAGGAAGAGTCTGAGGTATGTGGAGCTGTCGTGGGAAAGTGGACTCCGGAGGCAGAGCTGCCTGGGCACAGTTTCTGGCTTTGTCGCCTCCTGGCTCCATGAAACAGGAGCAACCTGTGTATTTCCTCATTGCCTCTGTGTTCTCATTTGAAAAACCAAGTAATGATAATCTGGTACCTTTCCGATAAGGTTGTGGTGATCGTATAATGATACTTAATGATATTGGTGTCTCATTGTAATTCATAAAATATAAATATGCCTATTAATCCTGTTACTAACTTAAAATTGAAATGCAAATTTCTGTTTGCAGATAGGAAAGCTGTCATATCACAAGGAATGTTGAAATGTGTTGGTTCTTCAATTTTTCTCAAAAGTAAATGGGGGATTGGCTACCGCCTAAGGTATCTTTTATTCTTTATTGACTTTATCCTCTATAGTATTCTTGGTCTACTGTTATTTATTTCAGGTTTGCCGTAATATTAGTGCTGTGGCCATTTTTTATGGCACTAACTTCAAGCATTCAGAATTTACTTTTGGTTGTTTATTGAGTAATTATTTTTAAAAAATACGATTTCTGTTTTTTTCTAGCATGTACATAGACAGATACTGTGCCACAGAATCTCTTTCAGCCCTGGTTAAACAGCACATACCTGCAGCCACTTTATTACAGCAGAATGATCAACAGCTTGTGTATAGCTTGCCTTTTAAGGACATGGACAAATTTGCAGGTATAACTCTCGGTTTCCTGGTTACTGGACCAGGATCTTGCATTGGGAACCGATTTTCTTGGTTTACTTTGTTGTACACGTCTCTATGTCATAATATTTACATGTTCCCAGGTGGCTGAAGTTAATATTCCATTTCTGCTTTATTTTGCTTTTGAAAATGACAAGCTACAAGCTAATGTGGGATGTTTTATCATTTTTTTTGTTTTTATTTTTTATTTTTCAACAAACAGCATGCAAAAAACAGTAGCTAATATGTTAAATAAATGTATTTGCTTTTTTGTCAGGAAATAGATCACTCCATTTGCTTAGAGGCCTCCTGGGAGTATGTAATTATACACAAACACATATGATTGTTTATATGTGTTCTCAGGTTCTTTCCCAATTTCATGATGCCATAATGAATTACATGATAATATGGTAAACCCTTAAATTATTTTGATTGTGGCATTACTTTTCTACTCTACAATGAGAAACTCAAACTTGGTGTCCTTTATCTGTTTAGGATCTCTTAATAACCAAAAGGGTGTTCTCATGCAGATATGTTGTGCAGAATTCCCATAACATTTAAAATTTCCTGTGTTAAAGTGATTTTTTTCCCCCCAAGGGAAAAAATCATTAACTGGAATGAAGTACATACTGCCAACTTAATGAACCCTACCTATCATTCTGTCTGTGAAATATTTTCTAGATTTAATTTATAATATGACAAATACTGATATATCTCTATAAACAAACATTCTTTTGGGTCCTTAGCAGTTTTTAACAATGTTAATGGAAAAGTTTGAGAACCACTGTGCTAATAAATTTAGTCACATCTCAGATTGAAAGGATATTTTAGGATAATTCATGATGATATGCTTAACTGCACAACATTCTTTTATTTATTTTTTTCTTTTAGGTTTATTTTCTGCTCTAGACACTCACTCAAATTTAGGTGTTATTTCTTATGGTGTCTCCATGACAACTTTGGAAGACGTGTTCTTAAAGCTAGAAGTTGAAGCAGAAATTGATCAAGCAGGTAAAAACAAAACTGTCACAAAAAGTTTTTGGCAGTGAACCAGGCAGATGGTGAACAAGATAGATAATTATATAAGCATATGAAATACGCATTTGGGGGAAGGAAGGATAGATAAATAAGATAAGCACATAAGTGAGATACTTACTGATAGTAACAGGAGTTATGAAGGAGAGAATTGGGGGGTCTTGGGAGGGACGACTTAGATCGCATCTTCAGGGAGGACTGTGTGGGGTGATAACTTGCACGAGGACAAAACCTGAATAGTATTGCGGAGCTCTCCAGCTCAAGGGAACTGCTACCACGGACTGTTAATTCAGGAATGAGATAGAGGATTTCGATGACAGTGAAAAGGCCGCTGTGGATGGGGTTTAGAGAGCCAGGCAGATTATAGGGGAGGGCCGGATCATGGTTAGTCTTTGAATGTCTGGAAAAGAAATTGGTTTGTTTCCTTCGTACAGCATGAAGCTATCAAGAGTTTTAAAGCAAAGGAGTAACATCTGGTTTGCGTGTTAATGCGTTTTAGTCTTTAAACGATGAGTGGATTGTAAAGCAAGAATGGGAGCAGGAGGACCGGTCAGGGAACTGCTGTCTCAGGGGAAGTAGGATGGTCATGAAAATAGGGACCGGGAATCGGCTTGGGTTACTTTCCTGGTACTGGTGGGGTCTTGCTGATGGAGTAAGTGGCAGGTGGTGGGGAGGGAGGAATCGAGAGTAACTCCTAAGCATTTTGCCTGAGAACTGGGAATGGAGTTGCCCTTTCCTGAGAGCAGGGGAGGAGCAAGTTTGTAGGAAGGAGGGATTCAGGCCTGGATTTTGGTTGTATTGTTTGAGATGCCTATTAGACATCCAAGCGGAGGTGTACAGCGGGCAGGGGATTGGCACATTTGGAGCGGAGTGAAGATGTTAGGGCGGAAGACGTAAATTCTCCAGTTAGACTCGGTGGAGCCGAGCAGAGTGAGGTTTTGATGAAATCACTCCAGAAGAGAGTGCAGGTAAAAAGTGGAGGGGGGACCCTGAGGTTGGGCAGTGAAGGGCCAAAAGGGGCTAGAAAGGACCTGTCCTTGCTCTTTTTCTCTTCACAAAAGGCGATGTAAAAACCCAGACAAAAATGGTGTTTTAGGAAGAGGAAGTGATCACTTATTTGCTGATTGCTGGGAATAAGGTGAGAACAGAAAAGATTGTTTTGGTAACAGAGACGACAGTGACGGATTTGATGGAAAGGAAGCTAGTGGTGACCTTGACTGTAGCCTTTTCAGTGGTGGTAAAAGTCAAAGCTGGTTCGTTGCAGTTTAAGGTGAGGATGTGAGTTGAGGAAACTTTCTTACAATTAAAAATTAGCAAGATGGTGGTGGTGGCGGGTCAGGAGGGTGAAGGAAGCAGGTGTTTCTCTTCTACATGGAGAAAGGAGGAAAGGCAGGTTTATGATGGGGACATGATACCAGATTATAGTCAGAAAAAGTTCACATAAAGGTTTTAGATCTTACATAGTTAGAGAAAGAACAAGATCTCAAATTTGGGCATGTGTCCAGTTTGGTAAAATTGAGTAGAGAGAAAGATATGGGAATAGAAGAAATAGAGGAAGTTAGTGATCAGAATACAGAGTGCATTATCAGCGGGTGTGTTTGTAATACCTTGGATGATGGAAGAGATGCTTATACCTGTGGTGCTACATACTTTGAGGTCCAGGGGGGAGTCTGTAGGAATGTTTGGGTAGTGGGAATAAAGATGAGAAGGCTGTGCACTCTGTGGGTGTTATTTCCTTATTCTGTAGCACCTTTAAGCCCACCAGGCAGAATAAACTTGTGTTCAGTTTGGCCAATTTTAATGGTTTTATTTTTCAGAGGTTAAAAGTACCAAATTCTGGGGGTTCCTGGGTGGTTCATTCAGTTAAGTGTCCAACTCTTGCTTTAGGCTCAGGTCATGATCTTTTGGCTTTGTGGGTTCGATCCCTTATATTGGTCTCTGTGCTGGTTGCATGGAGCCTTGGAATTCTCTCTCTCTGCCCCTCCCCCACTAGTACGGTCTCTCTCTCAAAATAAATAAACTTTTTTATTTATTTGTTTGTTTACTTTCATTTTGAAAGTGTATTTACTTATTTTGAGAGAGAGGAAGTACAAGCAGGGGAGGAGGGCCAGAGAGAGAGAGGGAGAGAGAGAGAATTCCCAAGCAGGCTCTGCACTGACAGCACTGTGGGGTTCAAACTCAAACTGTGAGACCATGACCTGAGCTAAAACCAAGAGTTGGATGCTTAACTGATGGAGCCACCCAGGGGCCCCTATTTATTTTTATTTTTTTTTTAATGTTTGTTTATACTTGAGAGAATACAAGCAGGGGAGGGGCAGAGAGAGAGGGAGACACAGAATCTGAAGCAGGCTCCAGACTCTGAGCTGTCAGCACAGAGCCTGACGCAGGGCTGGAAACCATGAACTCTGAGATCATGACCTGAGCCAAAGTCAGATTCTCAACCGACGGAGCCCCCCAGGTGCCCCAAAATAAATAAATAAACTTTAAAAGTATATGTATCAAATTCCAGGGGTGCCTGGGTGGCTCTGTCACGTGGGTGTCCGACTTCGGCTCAGGTCATGATTTCACAGTTCCTGAGTTTGAGCCCTGGGTCAGACTCTGCTGACAGCTCAGAGCCTGGAGCCTGCTTCAGATTTTCTCTCTCTCTCTCTCCCCCCCCTCCCTCCCTCCCCCCCTCTGTCTCTCTATCTCTCTCTGTTCCTCCCCTGCTTGTTCATTCTCTCTCAAAAGTAAATAAACATAAAAAATTATTTACATATATATATATCAAATTCTGCAGAAGGTAAGTTGGTGCTTGCTGAATACCATAATTGTGATATACAATATTTTAGCCCCCATTTTTAGTTTGATTTGGTCCATTGTATCAGTGGAAGAGAAGGATTAATCTGGCTTATCTTACTAACTCATTCATCCAAACTGTTTACTTGTTCAGGCCCCGGATAACCAGGCTTGCTTGGCTCGATATTGCTTTATGCATTATTCCATTCCACTCTTAAAGTTTTTAATGTTTACTCATTTTTTGTATTTAACATAAATCACAAATAAGTCCTTCCTTTTGGTTCTCATAATACTGAAACCAATTTTCATGTCTTCATAATTTTTTTAAAAATTGCATGACTTATAAAAATACATATCCTTTTTCCTATCCTCATTGATTATTTTTGTCTGTGTTTGGTCTCATGGAATCAGTTATATACTATGTCTCTTTTGTATCTGGCTTCTTTTACCTAAATTATGTTTGTGAGGTTTAAACTACTGTAGTTGGGTAATGGAGGAAGGCACTTGTGGGGAAGAGCACTGGGTGTTATATGGAAACCAATTTGACAATAAACTATTAAAAAAATAAATTAAATAAACTACTGTAGTTGTAGGGGCGCCTGGGTGGCTCAGTGGGTTAAGCATCCGGCTTCGACTCAGGTTATGATCTCACAGTTTGTGGGTTTGAGCCCTGCATCTGGCTCTGTGCTGACAGCTCAGAGTCTGGAGCCTGCTTCAGATTCTGTGTCTCCCTCTCTCTCTGCCCCTCCCCTGCTCATGCTGTCTCTCTCTCTCAAAAATAAATAAACATTTAAAAAAATTTAAACTACTGTAGTTGTATAGTAGTTTATTCAGTTTCATTGTTTTAGACTTTTCTTTTACAAGAGTATTTCACAACTTATGTATTCATTTTCCTGTTGATAGACTTTTGGGTTTTTCCCAGTTTATGACTATTCTGGATAGGTCGCTAGCTAAGAATATACTTTTTTTTTTAAAGTTTATTTATTTTGAGAGAGAGAGAGAAAGAGTGCATGGTCATACCTCATGCAGGCATGGGAGAAGCTGAGATAGAGAGAGAATTTTTGGCAGGCTTCAGACTGTCAGCATGGAGCCTGATGTGGGGCTAGAATTCACAAACCATGAGATCATGGCCTGAGCCAGGATCAAGAGTTGGATGCTTACTTGACTGAGCCACCCAGGCAACCTGTTAAGAAAATTCTTGGACATGTGTTTTGGTAGACTTGTGTACATAACTTTGTTGCATTTATACCTAGTAGAGAATTTTCTAAGTCATAATTTATGTGCGTGTTCAGTTTTAATAATATTGCCAAAGTATATGAGAGTTCCATTTGTCCTACATTACCACCAGATACGTGCTTCTGAAAAATTTACGTGCTTCAGACAAATATTCATCCTTTTAAGGAATATACCATCATTTTTTTGTCTTTCTGTTTTGTTTTGGTGAATAGATTATAGTGTATTTACTCAGCAGCCACCAGAGGAAGAAGTGGATTCAAAATCTTTTGATGAAATGGAGCAGAGCTTACTTATTCTTTCTGAAGCGAAGGCTTGTCTTGTCAGCACCAGGAGCCTTTGGAAACAGCAGGTGTACACAATAGCAAAGTTTCATTTGCTTACTTTGAAACGCGAAAGCAAATCAGTAAGATCAGTGTAAGTGTAATCACTTTTCTCCCTGATGAGTTGTTTTTTTAAGGATAGAAATTCAACTGGTCACTTGCTGTGACACCTACCACGTATAATGTAGCAACATTTTGCAGAATAAAACGGGATATCTGCCTTCCACATAGAAGGGCATTTTGAATAGAATTATGTACTTGATCAATAGCAAATAATGATCCTTATAATTGCCTGGAGTATATCTTGTTTTGCCTGCAGAGGAACGGTGGATATTAATGTGGCATGGATGATATTTCAAAGATGTCAGACATTCAGAGTTTCGCTGTATTTTTGTTTTCTTCCCTGTATCTAAGATACTTTTATATCCTATCTTTTCTAAAACATATGGAGGGTAAATAGGGCAGGAAATATGATAGTCCCTTCAGGACAGTAGAGATGTAAGTTGGGCATAATGTCTCATTCTTAAAAAGTTATAAACACAAGTTTACATACCCTAGAAGAATTTCAGGATGGCTGCGATCTTAGTTTTAAACGCTTTAATTTTGTCATTGAATTTTGGCTTTCCATCTAGTATTGTCATGGGATCATTTTGGGAAGTAGAAATTCTATTCCCAAGTGCTATTTCTTTCAAGTTTTTTCTTTTAATTTTTTTTTCTTAACATGAGTACTTTTAACTGTCATTTGAAGGAAGAGTTTTAAAAAATAGATTTATATATTGATGTGTCCTGTGCTTTTGTTTTTTTCCCTTTCAGGTTCCTTCTACTTTTAATTTTTTTTGCAGTTCAGATTTTTATGTTTTTGGTGCATCGCTCTTTTAAAAATGCTGTGGTTCCCATCAAACTTGTTCCAGACCTGTATTTCCTAAAACCTGGAGAGAAACCTCACAAATACAAAACAGCTCTGCTTCTTCAAAATTCTACTGGTGAGAGTGTGTGAAGGTCTGTGAATGTGTGTTGGTTGGGGCCTGGGCTGGTGGGATGTAGGTCAGAGACTGGGATTTTAGAAATATATGTAAGGTAAAGGTGTGGTGTGTCTTAACAAATCTAAACTAAAAAAAATTATTGATGCTGAGTAATGTATTACAGAAGTGAAATTTTGGTTTAAGTGTAGATTACAGTTTTTTAAACCAAATTATGAGAATAAATTTCCTTTTCTAATGGTAGCAGTGTATTCTCAAGCTGTGTGTTTCCTATCATAGTTTATAGCAAGCAAAATAAACTTCAGAAGTTGAAACACTTTTTTAGAAAGAGTTTATATTTATGCAGTTATATATCTAAATAGAAATGTTTAAACAATATTTCAAAGGCTATCTGAAAAATGCTTTAGAAGGAAAATTGCCTTAGATATAAATATTTATAATCAAATACATTAAATTGGTAATGAGTATTTTTGGATTTGCTATTGATTGTTCTTAATTACATAGTTGTGAAATATGAAAAAACAAAAAAAAACAAGAACTAAAGAACCACGGCCTTGAGCAAGGATCAATTCTGCTTTTCAGAATATTAAAGCCTAATACAGAAGTCCCTTCCCACATGCTCAGCTGTCGGTGCAGAATCTCCCGTCCGCACGGATCATTTGTAGCCCCAGGGTTCTAGAAGAGTAAACCGGGGTTAGCAAACCCTGGCAGAGAGCGGAACAGAAGACAGCTTTCTTTGCTTATCTTGCTGAAATATGTTAGGGAGTTGTGTTTAATATAATCATTAATATAACTCACAAACTCTTTGGGGTTTAATATCTTCCAACGTGTTACCAATATTTCAGTATCTTTCCTTTCTGATTCACTATTACCTGAAGAGCTTTGGCCAGAATTAAGACAATAATCATAGTTAGGGATGATAATGAATTACTTTTAAATCATCACTTTTAAAATGTGGCTCTCTGTTTATTATGTAATCTTTACTCTTTTGGAGGAAGAATGACAGAAAACTACTCTTGAATAGAAAATATGATGGTACTTCTTTCAATAGAATTTTTGTTTTGATTTTAATACACATTTCATGTTGTTATAGCACTAAATGGAGTCTTACACTCTAATACACATTTTTGGTGTGTTTGGGAAATTGTGTACGTATCTAAGATCTTTCTGCCTTTTGTTTGTTCTCACTGATCTGTAGAAATTCTAGTATTTTCATAGTTTTATCCCTTTTATTATTTTTTATTTTTTATTATTTTTCTAGAGTTGCATACATATGTATCCTTTATTTTTCTAGGCTTTGTTGGTCTGAAATAAAGCCATGTTTCCTTTGGGAATCACTGGCCTCCGTGTGTCTATATTGGTTTGTATCCGATCCTCCTTGCAGAGGTTTCTGTATCGCAGGTGATACAGTTCTTTCCGTTATAATATAGCTCTCTTCTCAAGAGCACAGAGCCACAGTGGGAACTGAAGAAGAGAGATCATTTAGGGCAGGAAATAAAGTGTAAATGTTATATCTGAAAAAGCACCAATGAAAGCACGAAGAGCACCATGCTCTTGGACACTCAAGTTTGATGCGGAGTCTGACCCACCTGCCGTACTGTTTTTAGTTACTGATAGTGTTTTCCTTTGTTTGGTTTTGATTTCTCTCAAAGCCACGTCTGTCCTCTGGCTTTTGTGCAGATGGAACTGTTTGCATTCATCAGACATGTTGGTAGAGATTAAACCTCAGACAAGACTCACAGTCTTTCTCTTGGCTCCAGGCTATTTAAAGAATATAGACGGAGACCTGATTGTGTGCTTTAATATCTTAAGGCAGTTAAGGCAATTGACATGTATAAAATTTGTTTCTACAAAGCACACAGAAATCCTCTGAAGAGTGAGGTTACCTTACTCCGCACCCTGCCTGTCTCTATCTTTCTGAGCCCAGTAGGTTATCTCGTTAACATAAAATTGCCAGATAGATTTTTTTTTCACAATTTAATTAACTTTCATGTATTAGAGATAAACTTTCAACATAATAGTAGCAACTGCAGCAGCAACAGCTAAAATCTGTGCAGTTGCCAACCTCCAGGGTCTGTTTTTAAGGCCCGTATCTATATTGACTTGGATTTGAGTCCAGGCTGACTGGCTCCAGAGCCATCATTCTTGATCATGCTGTATCTAATGAAGATCTTTTTTTTTTTTTTTTTTTAGAAAGCTCTTTCCAATGTTATTAAAAGTCTGCATCTGCATGTTTCACATTTAAACCAATTCTTTGTTATTTGCTTATTTTCTAATACCAGACTTTGATATCAGCGATGTTATTAGCTTTTTCACAAACCAGAACATAATGGTGACCATGTTTAATGACAGCAACTATGTGTCTGCTGCTCCCCACAGTGCAGCTTTAAATGTGATGTATGCAGAAAAGGTAAGAGTAACATATGTGAATGAATACCTACCTATTTGAAAGTTATAAAATATTAAGATATTTTCTCTAATATTATTAATTTGCTGGCTTGACATCATTAAGTTAGAAACTAGAATTTACTTTTGGAAATATCTGGCTGTGTTTATATCTTATGACCCACTGGATGACCAGTTTATAAAACCATAAATAATTTAATTTGTTTAAAATGTCAAAATATTGAGGCATCGGGGTGGCTCAGTCAGTTGAGGGTCTGACGTCAGCTCAGGTCATGATCTCACCATGGTCTGTGAGTTCAAGCCCCTCATCAGGCTCTGTGCTGACAGCTCAGAGCCCTGAGTCTGCTTCGAATTCTGTGTCTTCCTTTCTGTCCACCCCTCCCCCACTTATGCTGTATCTCTGACTCTCTCAAAAATAAATAAATGTTAAAAAAAATTATAAAATGTCAAAGTGTTTACAGATTCCAAACCAGGTTATCTTTATGTATGTTTTTATTTATTGAATATGATTTCTATAATTTTTTGAATCAACTTTTAGTTAGTGAGGATTAGTTTAGTCTGTGAGAAAAGCTTGGTACATAGTAGCAGTAGATTTCCTTACATGAAGTATGTCATAACACTCTTTTTTTTTTGTTTAATTGTAGGACTATGTTTTTACAGCTGTTTTCAACAGCACTATGGTTTGTTCTTTACCTGTGTTGATGAATATTATTAGTAATTTTTATCTTTATCATTTAAATGTGACTGAAAGCATCCAGGTTTGGAATACCCCATTCTTTCAAGTAAGCAAACTTAAAAAAATGTGTGTGTTGTGTGTGTGTGTGTGTAATAAAAGCCAAATGCTGATACAAATGAAATCTGTAGATGTTCATCATGTGACCATTCTTTAGTCATATTAAAACTTGAGTTGGGGATGGTTTGCATCTGGGTTTAAGAGTGCCCAGCATTGGAGCGCCTGGGGGGCTGCGTCAGTTAAGCATCCAGCTTCAGCTCAGATCATCATGTCATGGTTTGTGGGTTCGGGCCCTGCATCGGGCTCTGTGCTGACAGCTCAGAGCCCTGAGTCTGCTTCAGACTCTGTGTTTCCCTCTCTCTCTGCCCCTCCCCTCCTAGCACACACTCTCTCTGTGTGTCAACATTAATAAACATTAAAGAAATTTTAAAAAAAGTGCCCTGTATTGGTTTGCTTCAAGGTCAAGGAAATTCTATCTTGGTACTAATAATTTTATAAAGCATAAGTATTTTTTGTCTTCATTGTAGAAGAAAAATTAAGATAATTTAAAAATGATATTCATCTAAAACCTCTTACTGAGGTACTGAAGGAAACTTGAGAAGTCATTTTTCCTCTAGATAGGACTGTTGGGTTATAAAAGTAAAAATTATGTTTTCAGAAAAATGGTCAACACTGTTCTCTCACAATTATGTTTTATTTTTCACATATTGAATAATAAATGGACAAATATCTTTCTGTAGTGCTTTCTGTAATGGAACTTTTTTACTTTCTGTTGCTATACTTAAAAAAATTTTTTTAACATTTATTCATTTTTGAGAGACAGGGAGAGACAGAGCGAGAGAGACAGAACACGAGCAGGTGAGGAGCAGAGAGAGAGGGAGACACAGAATCTGAAGCAGGCTCCAGGCTCTGAGCTGTCAGCACAGAGCCTGACACAGGCCTCAAACTCATGAACCACGAGATTGTGACCTGAGCCGAAGTTGGACGCTTAACTGACTGAGCCACCCAGGCGCCCCTATTGCTATACTTTTTAAAATAGCTCTATTGATATACATGTCATATACTATTAATTAACTCCTTTAAGTGTACAATTAGGTGGTTTTTCTCTTGTTCCTAGAGCTCTGTAGCCATCGCCACATCAGCTCTAGATTTAATCGTCCTCCTCCAGCCCCCAGGAGACCCTTCTTCCGGTTAATCATTCCTTATCTACCCACCCCATCCCCACCCCCGGCCAGACACTAATCTACCTTCTGTCTCTTTGGCTATATAATCTACACCTAAAACTTGTTTAATTTGCCATAATGGTGTCATCTTGAAATGGAGATCACATTGAAGACTAGTACTCTTCTTGTTCTAGTTTTACTTAGGCATGGCAACAAAGTAACATCAAATTGGCATTTTTAGAAGATCACTGGCACCAGGGTAGAGAGTGGTTTCTCTGGGGGGAAATGGTGGCGGGAAGAGGAAGGAAACTTAGGTTTGATCTGAGATTGTTTTACTAAACAGTTCAGATGAGAGGAGACGATGAGTGACTGAGTTAATGCAGTGCCGGTAACAATAGTGATAGAAGGAAAAAGATGTTGGAAAACATGTGTCGCACTCCATCGCTGTTGGGTTCGCGAGGTGAGGGAAGGAAGAGTCCCGTTTCTGGGTTTGGGCCGCGTGCGCGGTGGCGCCGCTCGCCGGTTTCAAGAGCACGGGCAGCGGAGGGTTTTGTCTTGTCGGGTGGAACGGAGATACTCATTTCAGTATGGAGCATACACAGGTGTCGGTGACCCCTGTGGCCTTTGCCTGATGGGATGCGTGGGGGCATTTGGACGTGTGGGTCTGGAGAGACTCCTGGACAGGAAATACGTGTTGGGAGTCGCCAGTACATCGGTGACATCGAAACCACTGGTTACGGATCATCCTTTGTGATTTTTTTTTAATGTGAAATATTTCAGGTCTACAGAGAATAAGCATGTATTACTATTCAAGTGTTTCAAACGTTGATGCCTTGTTACCCTTTTTTAAAATTTAGTAAAAATTTAAAGATACAATTGAAACTTCCAGTGTGCTCCTCCCAAATCTTGCTCTTTCTCTCATCCATGAAGTAACCACAATTCAAAATTTATAATTCCCCTGTATGTTTCTATGATGTGACTACATTTGTATGTATCCATAACTATTAAAAAATATCTTACAACTTACATTTTTCATCAAACACAGACATACAACCATACCATTTTTTAAAGCCAGAAGGAAAGAAATGAGACTTTTAAAGCTCACTATTCATAGATGTGCCACATTTCTCCCTCCCTTTATGAGACTCTGTGTGGTTGAACACAAGTGTATTCTTACTCATCTCCACTTCCTGTACTGCCTAGTTCATATATTTATTGGTTCTGTCTGCGTCTTCCACTGTAAATTACCAGAGTTTGGGACAAATTCTACAATGTCCTATGACATGAATTTATTGCTAAAAACTGAGGAAGTGAGGGTGGACAAGATGCATTCTGTTTCCACATCATCCTCTGGGGAGGTGTGCCGGGGCCGGGGTGTCTGCTGGACGTGGTGTGGGTTCTCTCCTAGTGCAGAGTGCCTTCCCCGTCCCACGGACGTGTCTTTCACAGAGCACAGTAAGAAAATGGCCTTGTGGAGGGTAGGGTAATACAGTACACTTGGTTCTGGATGATTTACATTTGGGGCCCCAGCTGGTTACATGGGTTGTCTGGAGAAGTTTGCCTTCTGTACTTGGGTCTTTGAGTCAAGGAACCATCAGGGCCTGTGGGAGCTACTGTCCTCCCTGCTGGAGGAGGAGCCTGAGCTTGTTCCAAACTACAGCTTTTTCCAACGGAAGAGGCCCCGAGATCCCAAATGGCTCATAGTTCTGGCAACCAGCGAATGCATCAGAAATCATTCTGACCTGTTCTTTGCATAGGACCACTGATGGGCATGTTAACTGCTTTTTCCAGCACATTATCATTTTTAGTTAAATAGCGAGGCTTAATTTGAATGCTGTATTATTCTGCGTTGTAGACAAGAAAATGGAAGTACAATGATTTGCTCAGGATTCTGTGGCTGCTTACTAAGTGGCAAAGTTGGTCCTATAACTCCCTGCCTATTACTAACACTGCCACCTGTTCTCATACAGGCTATGCCTAGGGTACACATCCTAGGGTGTTTCTTCAGAGGTTTTGATAGTCTTTGAGGAAGTAGTAAGATGATACAAAGTAATTCTCACTTTGATTTCTCATTCTGCGGTTGTCTTTCAGGAAATTACAGACATCGTTTTTAAAATTGAGCTGTATTTCCAAGCAGCTTTACTTGGAATCATTGTTACTGCAATGCCACCTTACTTTGCCATGGAAAATGCCGAGAATCATAAGGTAATGACTGAGTTAAAATTACAGCTATAGCTTTTTGCATGAGTGCAAGAGGTCATATTTCAGGAGTTAGTAAATGGAGTGTAAGCATATTTACTATAGTAATAGTAATAACTATCATTTATTACTTGAGTCCTTGTCCTATGCTTTACAAGTTATATCCTTTAATCCTTACGACATAGTGATGTGAGTTTTACGTGACCGACTTTATTAGTCAGGAGGTGAGGATGGGAGTGTTCCTATCATGTGCCCGTGCTGTCTCATCTCATTCAAGTAGTGGGTCCTTATGTTCTCAGTAGTTCACTAGACTGCCTCTCCCCTTACCTTTAGTGGAATGTATAGAATGTACAAGGTACTTACTTCCTGTTAAATGAAAAAAATTAGGTAGACCGTGATCATGACCACCAGGGCCTAGGGAAAAATTGCTGTGTACAGTTGTGGTTTGGTGCCCTTTCCTTTTCTCTCTGACTTTTGTCCTCTTCTGTCCCCAGGCAGGTGGTGCCCTGCACACTCTGCCCCTCCACCTGCTGAGATGGTCCCTCTTGGCCCTCTCATCAGAATTCTCATTCTCTCCACGCCTGCTCTTAGTTCAGTGGTAACGGGTTTGTCTAAGATCATTTACCCAGTGTGACAAGTCGTAAGTTAAGCCTCAGAGCAGACAATTAATTCTTTTAATAATTTTCTTTAGTGGAAAAGTAATACATGAGTCTCAGGAGATATTTTAAAAATATCTTCATTTTTTTCTGTTATATATATTCATTGTGCTAATTTAGAAAATGTAGGAAAGTGTAAGAAAATTTAAGAAATCTATAACTCCACTACTCACATACAAAACTTCCTAGACAATTGCATTTTTCTCTTTTTTGTTTCAATTTAAATGTTTTTCAATTCAAATTTTTATTTAGAGATCATTGTAGATTCATATTAGGTGCTAGGAAATAATAAAACGAGATCCTAGGTACGCTTCTGTCTTCACCTCAATAGCATCTAGTCAGACTGTCGTATAATAGTTGACATTGATGCAGTCGCGGTATAGAACAGTGCGGTCGCCACAAAGATCCCTCCCTTTGCCCTTTTCTGGCCCCCACACCCACCCTTTCCCTGACCTCTGGCAGCCACCAGTCTGTTCTCCATTTCTGTAGTGTTGGTATTTCAAGAATGGATGTATAGAATCACAACATATTTTGGGGAGGGACTGGCTTTTTCACTCAGCACAATTCCCTGGAGAGTCATTCAGTTTGTACGTACCAGGAGTCCATTCTTTCTTATTTTTTGGTAGTATTCCATGGTGGGGGTCTGGATCATTTCCAGTTTTTGACTATTGTGAATACAGCTGCTGTGAACATTTACATACAGGCTTCTGTGTGAATGTGGGTTTTCACTTCTCTGGGATAAATGGCCTGGAGTACAGTTCAGTGTCATACGGTGATTCCGTGTTTCGTTTTATAAGACACTGTCCAGCTGTTTTCCAGAGTGGATATGCTGATTACCTTCCCACTGGCATAGTATGAATGACCGAAGCGTGAATTGTCCAGATAACTCTTGTTTATGTTTTCATACTCATGTTGGAGTTTATATTTTTGTTATTTTAATTCATTGTACACAAAGGTTGTCCTTTTTATTTTATCATTCCTCCTCCTTTTTTTTATGTTAATTTATTTTGAGAGAGAGAAAGGGGGACAGAGAGAGTGCGAGTGAGCAAGCGAGTACGAGTGAGGGAGGGGTGGAGAGAAGGAGACAGAGTCCCAGCCATTGCTCCACACTCACACTCACAAATCCTGAGATGATGAGCTGAGCCTAAGAGTCGGATGCTTAACCAACTGGGCCACCCAGGCGTCCCAAATGCTCCTCTCTGTCTTAACTAAATTTTATATTCCATGTTTCTGTTCTCTAAGGCCCCTCTTTCATGTAATACATTTAATTATTAGGTGTATATGTTTTCACAGATGTCAAAAATCAACTAAATAAAATTCTTAGGTATTTGGATTTATAAAAGACTTTTAAAATTTCAGATTAAATAATGAGAGGATGAAGAGTTAGGGAAACTCAGATCACTTAAATTTACTGTCTGTATGTGAAAATGCTAATTACTTATAGTAATGCACCTTAGTTTCTGTACCACACAGGAGTTTAGAAAAGGCTTAAATGTATTATCAGTACAACCCACCAAACCTGGAAGTCTTCTGTAAATCCAGGAGACACCTGACAGTTTATTAGTGTTTTCATGAAAGTTAATTTTAAAAAATGAGAATCTGGGGCACCTGGGTGGCTCAGTCAGTTAAGCGTCTGACTTCAGCTCAGGGCATGATCTCATGGTTTGTGGGTTCGAGCCCCAGGGAGGACTCTCTGCCATCAGCACAGAGCGTGCTTTGGATCCTCTGTTTCCCTCTCTCTCTGCCCCTCCCCTGCTTTTGCTCTCTCTCTGTCTCTCTCAAACAAACGTTAAACAATTAAAAAAATAAACAGTGCGAATCCATTTTCTGTTTAAACACATCTTTCCATCTATTTCCACAGATTTTTAAAAGCACCAGCATTTTGGCTACTTAATGTTTGTGCAGCTGTAACCCTCATGGCAGTTTTTGCTTTGTCTGTTTTGTGTGTTTCAGCTCCTACTGTATTCTGATTCTGAAAAGTGTTGTCAGAGTTGTTACATCTGAGAAGTAATGAACCAAATTAAAGCCTTTTCTTTTTTTTAATAGTTTATTGTCAAATTGGCTTCCATCAATACCCAGTGCTTCCATCAATACCCCACAAGTGCCCCCGACCATGACCATCACCCCCCCTCCCCCTTCAGTCTATGGTTCATTTTCAGTATTCAGTGTCCCTTGATCTGTGTCCCTCACTCTCCCCCGCTCTTTCCCCCTTCCTCTCCCCATGGTC
>NC_043716.1:47890763-47957888 GCF_006229205.1 Suricata suricatta | reverse complement strand
AGCAACATGTAGAAAAATGAAATTAGACCACTTTCTGACACCATTCACAAAAATAAATTGAAAATGGATAAAGGATCTGAATGTGAGACAGGAAACCATAAAAACCCTTGAGAAAAAAGCAGGAAATAGCCTCCTAGACCTCAATCGTAGCAATTTCTTCCCCGCCACATCCCCAGAGGCAAGGGAATCAAGAAATTAAAGCCTTTTCTAAAGGAATTTGTATTTAGTTGTAGGAGGTCCTTTATTACCTAGACACCTGGAACGTGACCGGTTTTGTTTTGCTGATATAAAATTAAGACTTCTACAATAGCTTGCTGGAGTTTTCTGTTTGTAAAATGTTTATAATCAGTTTCCCATTTCCCCTCTTTTTTATTTTTGTAGATCAAAGCTTATACTCAGCTCAAACTTTCAGGGCTCTTGCCGTCTGCGTACTGGATTGGACAAGCTATTGTTGATCTCCCCATATTTTTTCTGGTTCTTATTTTGATGCTAGGAAGTTTATTTGCATTTCATTATGGATTATACTTTTATGCTATGAAGTTCCTTTCTGTGGTAAGTTAATAGCAGTTATACTCATGCTTTTAAGTGAAATGTTTATAAATGAAATGTTATTTTAAAAAACCTGTCTTTATAAGCATGACAGGTAGTTGGTTGAGTAATTTGGATTTTTTTTATAGAAAATAGTATCTGTTTTAATTATTGTACATGATACTGATGATGCAGCTTCTATGACTGTAAGTGATTTTTGAAAACCATGACTTACTGTCATTATAAAATAATTCCTTGAAACCAAGGTGATCTTTTCTGTGGACTCCCTACGAGTGTGTAATCAGGGATAATTAAACGGTCCCCCTTTCAAATGTCCTCCTTGTGTCTATGCCTGAAAATAATTTCACAGAGACGCTCTTTTATTCCACGGTTGAAAATACAGCTTAGGGGCACGTGGGTGGCTCAGTCGGTTGAATGTTCAACTTCGGCTCAGGTCATAATATTGTGGTTCATGGATTCTTGCCCTGTGTTGGGCTCTGTGCTCATAGCTCAGAACCTGGAGCCTGCTTCAGATTCACTCTCCCTCTCTTTCTCTGCCCCTCCTGGAATCATGCTGTCTCTCTCTCTCTGTCTTAAAAAAAAAAAATTTTTTTAATGCAGTTTAAAATACTAAGGAAGAATATAGCTTGCATTCATGTTCACATGTTCACAACTGATGCTAGACCCTTTTGTTTGAGTGATTTTTATTAGGAAAAAGGGAAATAGAAGGTTGGGGTTGCTGAAAGTAAATTTATCAATATTGCCAGAGTGACAATAGTGACTTTACATACGATTTTATGAGTTATAAGTTGCTTTTTTTTTTAAATATTCACAAAGTGCATTGGAGTCTGTGTATTGAAATGGTAGCTCGTCGTGGACTGGGAAGGATAAAATACTAACCAGCTATTATACTTGTTTTTATAATAAAATGATTAGAGGTAGCATATTGCTTGGCATAGAAAAGAACTACAAATAGTGTTCAGTGTAAATTATTTATTCAGGGTTGTGTTACAATGAGTTAAAAGTACGAGTTTACTGATTTAGGAGAAAAGTGCATGGTCATTCCTCAGGTTTAACCACAGTTTCAGTTTTTGGAGTGACTTGTTGAGAATAAAATGTGAAGAATAATCATCCCTTAGTATTTGATGTGACTGGTGTTTGATTTCCTGTGTACTGGTAGTTAGCCATGTTTACATAAAAATACATGTTTCTGTTTTGCAGGTTTTTTGCCTTATCGGTTATGTTCCATCAGTCATTCTGTTTACCTATGTTACTTCTTTCACTTTCAAAAGAATTTTGAATACCAAAGAGTTTTGGTCATTTATCTATTCTGTGGTAAGTCATATTTTCTATTATTTCACTTCTTTGTATTATCGCACTTATCTGAAAGTTGTCCACTGTTCAAGACTATGCTCACAATGTTACTGTGCCATAATTTTCTGAGTCCAGACTTAGAGCGCCGGCAGCATCTTCTCGTGTGTGTATTTGTCTTGTGTGCCATCCATTCCTTGAAGGGACGGTACCGAGAGCAGCTGACTGTGTGGCCAGGGTCCCGGCGGCATAGAGCTGGTCCCTGCGTCCTGCCGCCTCCACCCGGAACCCTCTCCGGGTCTGTGTGTGAGCAGAGGACTGAAGACATGGTGGATGCCGAGGCTCACACTCCGGTGAGGCTGTCAGGACTGCCAGACGCTTCTTCACTGGGTTCTCCTGTCTCTCTTCAGACGGCGCTGGCTTGCATTGCAGTCACCGAAATCACCTTCTTCATGGGATACACAGTTACGGCTGTTCTCCATTATGCCTTTTGCATGGCCATTCCAATCTACCCACTTCTGGGTTGTCTGATTTGTTTCATAAAGGTAGGTATGCTAGGTGTTTTGATCACTGAAAAGCATAAATACTGTCTGATCTTTGAGACCTTCGTTCTTGTGCTGGAGACAGCAAAACAATCCGTCTACTTGCTATTGACTTGACTTGACTCCTGTTTCTAAGCAGCAGTTTGTTCCTGTGACATCTCCTCAAGCACGTCTTTAAGCCGTAAAATCTCAAAGGAGAGGGATATGATGTCCATCCCTGTTCTTTGATTCCCAAACAGATGTATATAAATTCCACGTCTGACCTGAGTTCAGTCAGTGTTTGCTTTGGGGGAGTTTGTCAAGGATTAGATAGTGTATTGTGCTATAAAGGGATGAGAGACAATAAAGTGTCTCTCATTTTTTTTTCTTTGAAAAAAAATCAAGATTAGTTTTACTAAACCTGGATAGTAGAAAAAAATCCGTTATGATTAGAAAAAAGGTAATTGACAAATTATTGATTTAGGGATGATTGCTGACTAATTCTACTCACTAAGCCACCCACTTTCTTTTTTGCTTCAGTTTAATATGTTTAATTCCTCCTAATTCCTCCTAAGATAGAAATAGTTTTGGCCTGGGTAAGATTTTTTTTTTTTTTTTGAGACAGAGCGTGAGCAGGGGAGGGTCAGAGAGAGAGGGAGACACGGAATCTGAAGCAGCCTCCAGGCTCTGAGCTGTCAGCACAGAGCCTGACGTGGGGCTTGAACCCACAAATTGTGAGCTCATGACCTGAGCCGAAGTCGGATACTTAACCGACTGAGTCACTCAGGCTCCCCATTCTTGAGATATGGGGAAGATTTGAATCTAAGTAGAAATCATAGCTATTAATACTAATAGCTAGCATAGAGAATACGTGTCACTGAACAAAATGCATTTTAATCTATGTATTCCTACATCCTGTAGCTAAAACAAAACTATTTCAACACTTCTGACACCAGATGTGTCAGTTTTCCCCACATTGATCAGTTTTAACACTTAACCACCTGGAGGTCTGCGTTTAGGGTTAAGGACTGAGTCCCACAAACTTGCCCCCCACCTCCCCGCTTTTCAGAGGCCAGATCCTAGTAGTGGATCTGCAGGGTCTAATGTGGCTGCGAATCCAGGGTTCCTGTGACCCCTTCACAGGTTCAGTAATTTGCCGTAATGGTTTGTAGAATCTGGGGAAACATTTTCTTTACACTTAGCAGTTTATTATAGTGAATATACAAACGAATAAGAGACATGGGGGCATGACCCAGAAGGGTCCCAAGCACTGGACTTTTTGTCCCCATGGAGTTTGGAGCTTGCTGCCCTCCAAGAGCATGGATGCATTCACCAGTCTGGAAGCTCCCCAAACTCTGTGTTTATGGAGATTTCTGTGGAGGTTTCATTACTGAGGTGCGATGAGTTAATCAGTCTTCAAGCCCCTCTTCCCTTTTGATAAGTGGATGAGTCTGAAAGTTCCCACCTTGTAATCACATGGCTGGTTTCCCTGGCAACCAGCACCATCCTCCAAGTCTCCTGGGTTGCAAAGACTCAGCTTTGGTTGAAAGGGACCTAGTTTATATAACAGAAGGTGCTCCCTTCACCTCTGTAGGCCAGGAAATCCCCAGGTGTTAAGAGCTCTGTCCCAACCAGGTCAAAGACCAAAAACCAGTATTATATCTTCTTATCACAGCAGCATAACAGTCTCCAAAACTTTTTGTCTTAGATTTCTTGGAAGAATATTCGAAAAAATGAGAACACGTATAACCCATGGGATAGACTTTTGGTGGCTGTTATATCGGTAAGAAAGAACAAAAATGTTGGTGTTAGCACATTACCTTAAGAGCAGTTTGGTTGTATGTTTTTAACTGTCTTTTTCATAACAATGAAGGCACATCAGAGAGTCAACTGTGTTAATGGTAGTCAGTGTACATTTTATTGATAATAGGTTTACTGAATTTATCTGTTTTAATTTTTTTAATGTTTATTTATTTTTGAAAGAGAGAGAGGGGGAGAGAGAGAGAGAGAGAGAGAGAGAGAGAGAGAGGAGAGGGGCAAAGAGAGAGAGGGAAACACAGAACCTGAAGCAGGCTCCAGGCTCTGAGCTGTTAGCACAGAGCCTGACATGGGGCTCGAACCCACGGACCACGAGACCATGACCTGAGCCAAAATCAGACACTTAACTGACTGAACCACCCAGTCTCCCTTGAAAGTGTCCATTTTAATATACTTGGCTCTTTTCATATTATTAGATCTGTTTAGTTATAAGTCTGGCTTCTTCAGAAACAAAACCAGCTTCTTTTCCTTTGATTATATTTTATGAAGCTGACAACCAGTGAACTTTACAGAGGCAGAAAAATATGTGAAGGATTATTTTACTAAAAATCTACCTTAAAATCTTCAAATTTATTCTTTTTTTTTAAATTTTTTTAAATGTTTCTTATTTATTTTTGATACAGAGAGAGGCAGAGCATGAAAGGGGGAGGGTCAGAGAGAGAGGGAGATACAGAATCGGAAGCAAGCTCCAGGCTCTGAGCTAGCTGTCAGCACAGAGCCCTACGCGGGGCTCGAACCCACGAACGTGAGATCTGACCTGAGCCGAAGCCGGAGGCTTAACCGACTGAGCCACCCAGGCGCCCCCAAATTTATTCTTAACTCCTATGACATGTGAAGAACATAGTGATTAATTATTGTGGGGATGGTAAGGAACTTGATGTGCGTGGCCTTTGTTGTGTTGATCTACGGAAATAGAAAGATTCAGTCCCGAGCTGTTATGTGCTCCCCTTCCAGCCTTACCTGCAGTGTGTACTGTGGATTTTCCTGTTACAGTACTATGAGAGAAAATACGGAGGCAGGTCGATAAGAAAGGATCCCTTCTTCAGGTCAGTAATTTTTTTTAAGTTTTAATGTTTTTTAGTGTATTTACATACTGTATAATCTGGTTTTAGATAATTTCCTTCACTCCCCCTAAAAAACCTTGTAGTCCTTACTGGCCCCTTTCCCACATGCCGCCTAGCTGTGTATATCCACCATCCACTAATCTAGTTGCTGTAGATTTGCCATTTCTGAACACTCATATGAATGGAATTGTACGGTGTAGTCTTTTTGTCTATATACTCCTACCACAATGTTTTGAAGGTTTATCCAAGTTGTAGGGCGTAGCAGTACTTCTTAGGTTGTTTGCTTTTCTTAGTAATATTACACTGTATAGAAGAAGCGCACTTCTCTGTTCCTCAGTTGATGGACATTTGAGTTGTTGCCGAAACTGTGGAATGCTGCTCTTAACCCCCGGGCGTGGGCGCCGCCCACATCCACTGAGGACTGGCATCTGGCTCTTCTTTCTCCTTGTTCTTACTCCTGCTGTCGTCTTGGGGGAGAATCAGCGTCCGCAGGGATAGCCTTTCTAACATCCTCAGTTTCTGATTTTCTCCACGCTCATGACTTTGTGTTGGTTGCGTGTCCTGTGTGGATTTGGGTCGGAGCCCTGCGGTCACTGCATCTGTGTCCGGTGCTTCCAGTAGCACTTCATCCTCCCACCTCTTCGGTTTGTTAGCCTTACTGGACTTCTCTGCTGTGGTTTCTTCCCCTGAATTTTTTCTGCCCCCCATATGTTTCCACTAATCGCCGTGCTCACCGTTCCTCTGTTCAGCGTCACTCACATGATCCGCCGCTCTCACCTTCTTTCAGCACCCTGCATTCCACTTCCGTATCTCTCACGCCTGTCCACGAAAACCCTAAGTTGGTAAGTCTAATGGTAGGCTGGAGAAAACTGGCAGAAAAGTGCGGCTTGCTGATCCCACGTTTCTCCCTTGTGCGCTCCGCTTTAACACGAGTTACCCCACTTTCTTCCTGTCTCTTGCCAGTTGTCCCAACCTTCTTTGTAGTCCTCAAATTCCCCAGTTTTTCTCACGTCATTTTCTGCTTCTCAGTAGATGATCTTGCCGCCTCTGAATACAGGAGCACTTGATTATAAATTATAATCATTACATCATTTACATCATTTTTTTGCCTTTTCCTAGTCCCAGAGAGAGAGAGGTACCTCTCCTGTTGAATTTTCACCTCTTTATCGTATCTACTTAAGGATGTTGCTCTGTCCATTTTATTTTCTCTTTCTGTGTCTTTACCTTTTGGATCTAGCTGGGTATTTTTTGTGGGGGAGGGTATCAGTCATCTTTCTCCTATAAAACAAAGTCATAGAAATCAGAACTCACAGATCTCCTTTAAATCCCTGGATTTAAATGGATCTCTCTAGCTCTTGTCCCTTATCTCTTAACCTTCCTAGCCAAGAAACTTCTACCTCCAGGTCCTCACCTCCCGTTCACTCCTTAACCTCCTGTAATGTGGTTCTGTGCTTGCTTCTTCGCTGATTCTGTTTTCAGTTAGGTAACTCTTGACTTCTCTGTGTATCAGTCATCAAGCAGCCTCCACTTGTTCAGCAAGGACCTGCTGCTTTAGTATGACTGACTTCCTCCTCCTCATGCTTTTCTCTTGTCCCTCTGTTTTGCGTAATGTCACCTTGTCTTTACCTCTGTACCTCTCTTTCTTTTCAAAATTTCCTCGGAAGAACTTTTTATCTGCCTACCTTTATAATATTTCTGTGAGTTCTGAATCCAGCCCTCCTCATCTGCTCTGCCTGGGTAATGTCATTTACACCCAGGCTGTAAAATCTTTGAGGGATGGGTACATACATTTTTTTTTAGTTTCTTTATCTTTGTACGAAATAGTACCGGACACCTACTGATCATAAGTAATATTGTTGAAGAAATGAATGAATTTAGATGACGTCATCCAGATGGTATCAGTGAGTGAAAATAGTTCTGTAACTCCACCTTTCAGAGATAACCGCAGATCTCCTGTTGGTGTATTTTTTCAGTCTTTTCTCCATGTAGTGCTTGAGTTTCTTACTATTTTAATTACTTGAAAATCTACTGTCTGTGTATTTAGGACCCTTTCCAAAAAATCCAAAAATAGGAAGTATCCAGAACCACCAAGCAATGAGGATGAAGATGAAGATGTCAAAGCCGAAAGACTAAAGGTCAAAGAGCTAATGAGTTGTCAGTGTTGTGAGGAGGTAATTAGTCTTTTCGCTAAGTCTTTTTAAATGTTTAGTGATCAGTTCCTCATGTATGGGAATTAACCTGAAAAATACTTTTCATAGAATCAATATGAAAAAGTCTTTGCTTTGAAAAAAAATTTTTTGTTTACTTACTTTTGAATAAGTTTGTATTTTAGTCATAAATGGGTATTTATTTATATAATACCCTTTATTAGCAACTATAGTTCTTATGATACGTGGATATGAATTGTAGGTATCTGATTTATTATTCTCCTTTTAAATCCTATTTCCCTTATTAGAAACCAGCCATTATGGTCAGCAATTTACATAAAGAATATGATGACAAGAAAGATTTTCTTCTTACAAGAAAAGTAAAGAAAGTTGCAACTAAATATGTCTCTTTCTGTGTGAAAAAAGGCTGGTATTTGTTTTTTCTTAAATAATTTTTCCAGAAGAGTAATTTCGATTTTTAGCTTGATTTACATATGATGATTTTTCTTTCAATTTCTTTAGGAGAGATCTTGGGGCTACTGGGTCCAAATGGTGCAGGCAAGAGCACAGTTATCAATATTCTGGTTGGCGATATTGAACCAACTTCAGGCCAGGTACGGTATGTGAGAGGTGGGAGATGCTGTGACTTACATTTTTCATTAAAGTACGTTTCTTAATGACAGATTAGGATTTAATGTTTTTAGTAGTAATTTTTAGTGTAGCTTGGTCAAATTATGATACTTTTGGTTATCTTTGACAGTAATGTGCCCAGTAAAATTTTCACACGTGCAGATGCACACATAGACATTATTTCTGCTTTTAGAATTATTACATGCTTGGGGGATTTTTCCACCAATTTAGTGGAAGGCATTCTTATTAACTTCAGGAGATATAGGTGCTAATGTTGACCCCACCATCAGTTAGCCTTTGGTGGTGGCCTGTCACCACCTGTGGAAACCACAACGCTGCTCCCTGGGTTCTGCTCCTCTGGCCCATTGAATTCCTGGAAAACGCCAGGCATACTCTTTTCTTTGGCTTTTTCCTTATATTGGGTATTCCTTACCCAGTAGAAATCCAGACAATTATATTTGCTTACGTCCATGGCTCAAATATCACCTTCCAGTGAGGTCGTCCATTGATCATCCTGGTTCAAATTGGAGTTTGCCTTTTCAATCAACCTGGATTCCTAGTCGCCCCATTGGGCCGTGTCGCTCAACTCTGACTTAGGTATGTATGTCCTTTCTTCATCAAAAGGAATAAAAATTTGACTTACGATTACCCTGGTTCTAGGAAGGAGTTTGAATTATTTCCCTTAACCAATTCCTTCACAATGTAAATTAAGCAAAAAGTTATTTAAAATTGGTTTGTTTTTCTGTAGGTATTCCTAAGAGATTATTCTTCAGACCCAAATGAAGATGTTGATTCCATTAAGTATATGGGATACTGCCCTCAGATGAACCCACTGTGGCCAGACATTACATTGCAGGAGCATTTTGAAATTTACGGAGCTGTAAAAGGAATGAGGGCGAGTGACGTGAAAGAAGTTATAAATCGGTAAAATTAGAACTTTTTTACTACCCAGGAAAGGGTGTGCAGTTCGCATTTTAAAATAATTTTTAAAGGCATTTTTGTGGATCATACTTTTTCATAGAAAATGGTCATTACTTTTTCATATATTCCTTATAGAATTATGATAGTTATGAAAATAAAAAGGTAATTTTTCTATTTCTCATTACAGAATTAATGTGCCTATAAATGTCATGAAACTTATTTCAATTAAAAAATTTTTTAATGTTTGAGAGAAAGCATATTGGTGCACAAATTGGGGAGGGCAGAGAGAGGGACAGAGGATCCAGAGCGGGTTCTGTGCCGAGAGAAGAGAGCCGGATGTGGGGCTTGAATTCACCAACTGTGAGATTGTTACCTGAGCCCAAGTGAGATGTTTAACCAACTGAGCCGCCCAGATTTCCCAAAACCTATTTTAAAGTGAACCTTTTTGTCAAGATAGTAATTTGTTTAAAATTAAATTGGAGGTCTAATTATATAGTAAGCTTCAACTGAGTATTCTTTTTTTTATGTGTATCTGTTTTTGAGAGAGAACACGGGTATGTGCACACACATGCACCTGAGTGGGGGAGGGGCAGAGAGAGAGGGCGAGAACGAATCCCAAGCAGAGCTGGATGTGGGGCTTGAATCCCACCAACTGTGAGATCATCACCTGAACCAGAGCCAGATGCTCTAACCAACTGAGACACTCAGGTGCCCATTCAACTGAGGGTTCTAGAGAAAAGACTAAATGACCACAAGCAGTGGACAATAATACACTCGTTCTGTATCACCTGTTTTGCAGGATAACAAATGCACTCGACTTAAAAGAACATCTCCAGAAAACTATAAAGAAACTACCTGCAGGAATCAAGCGAAAGGTACTTTTATTGAACAGCAGCTGTGTGTATGTTTTATTGGTCAATTTAGAGCCTGATACTATCTTGATAAAAGGTCTTATGTGGAGCCGTATTAGCCCTCTCCCCCTCTTTCCTTTCTGTCTAGTTGTGTTTTGCCCTGAGTATGCTGGGGAACCCTCCCGTTACTCTGCTAGATGAACCTTCCACGGGTATGGATCCCAAAGCCAAACAGCACATGTGGTGAGTATGACATGGACACTCAGGGCGCCTTACACTGTATCCTACTTTAGAGTAAAAGAATACTTTATTGTAACGAATATTTTGTACCAGTTACATACACATACTGAGTTAAAATCCTATGCAGATCACAAAATGATAATTAACAATTGAATATTTTGATTTCTAGAGATTCCCATGAACTTTTAAACTTTATCATACTTTATACTTTCATGAAATATTAGTAATACTTATGTCAGAACAAAAATGAATATAGGGGTAATTATTCAAGGAAAGAGTACTGCTGTCTGACTAGCTTTTAAAAGATTTTTTTCCTAGTCATTTAACATATAAATTACACTTCTCATAATAACATTGGCTTGAATTTATGTTGGAACTCTTAGGAATTCATGGTGCTAATTAATTAGTTGGCCAACTTTTTGAGCCTAGATTTCCATGTCTGTAAAATGTGAGGTTTGGTGTAGATACATACTAAGTTTTCCCTGTGATTCTGTGGCAGTTTTTGTTAAAACACGAAAAAGCATCAAATTTTATAATTTATTTGTTAATGCAGAGAAATATTTGAAATCACAGAATTTCTGTTTATTTGATAAGCTCTCAAAAACAAAGGAAAATAAGAATAATCATAGTTGGGCAGTATTTATTAACTACAGCAACAAATATTTGATCAGTTTTAGTTAACCTAATTAACCAGAGAGTTGGATTTTCATTATATTCAGATGCTTTCCTCTGTTTATTTTACCGATGTTTTATAGGCGCGCAATTCGAACTGCATTTAGAAACAAAAAGCGGGCTGCTATCCTGACCACCCACTATATGGAAGAGGCAGAGGCTGTCTGTGACCGAGTGGCCATCATGGTGTCTGGGCAGTTAAGGTAAAAGTCTGAAGGGCCTGCCATTGGGTGGGGTGTAGATTTTGAACAGTCATTTCAAAAACTTAAAATAATAGATGTAAATGCTTAAAAAAAAGTGTCCTTATTTGAGTTTTTGACTCAGCTTTCTGTTAGAATTACTTGAAAATGTGTTGGTTTCTTTCCAGAAAATGGCTACTTTGTGTTTGTAATTGGTTTAATGATTCAACAACTTGGAATGTTGTATTTTATGCTTGGTATCTGTTATTTTAAAAAATTGCCAGGCATTGTATTGGGTTATAACCCAAAGTATAAAAGAAATACACTTATAATTCACATTGATACTCCAGGAAATAAATGGGTGAATAAATAAATTAATGTGGGAGGGGAGCGGATTTTCCTTACAGGAAGATTCTGAACAGGATCTGGAATCCTGCCCCCTCGGGGAAGCGCAGTCTCCCCGCTTCCAGGAGCAGCGTGGCTTAAGCAGGCTCTTCTCATGTGTGGAGAGGGGACTGTGGTAACTCCTCAGGGCGGTGGCGCATGGGTACCGCGTGCCCCTGATGTGATGTGCTGGCAAAGGTGCTTCTGCTCTGTGGCATTTTCTCCAAAAACCCATAACCTCCGTCTAATTCTGAGAAAAATATCAGACTGTTTCCAACTGAGAGGCCAAAACCTTGGCCAAAACACTTGACCACTTTTCAAAACTGTCAAAGGTGAAAGAGAAGGAAAGATTAAGAAACTGTCACAGACCAGTGGGGACCAAGGAGACATAATAATTCAGTGCAGTGTGTATCCTGGATAGATCCTAGAACAGAAAAAGAACATTAAAACTGGTGGAAATCCAAATAACACCAAATATAAAGTTAATGGTAATATTAACCAATATTGGTTTCTGAATCTTGACAAATGTGCCATGATAATGTAAGATCATAACATTAGGGAAATTGAAACTGCGTGAGGGGTGTCTGGAGAGTGTCTGTGTTATATATGCAGCTTCTCTGTGAATCTAGAAGTGTTCCGTTATAGCCGTTTAGTTAAATCATCCTTTAAGTGAGAAATCGTTCTTTGAAACTGTCAAGTCCTTTTATATCTGACTTTTAAAAAAAAATTCACTGTAGGTGTATTGGGACCGTCCAGCATCTGAAGAGTAAATTTGGAAAAGGCTACTTTTTGGAAATTAAGTTAAAGGACTGGATAGAAAACCTAGAAGTAGACCGCCTTCAAAGAGAAATTCAGTATATTTTCCCAAATGCAGTCCGCCAGGAGAGGTAAAGATTTAAAAAATTTAGTTACTTACTTATTTATATTTTTGAGAGAGCAATAAATAAATATAAAACTTGGCTATTGTATTAAGGATTAGAAAAAAAAGTCTGTTATTATCACCAGTAGCAAATTAATACAGTCTGATAACTGCAGTTTTATATCTAACTTAGTATTAGGTCTTGTCATTTTCAATAATAGTTAAGCTTTTTAAAGTTCTCATATCAGTAGTACTAAAAGAGTTGTTTTGCATAGAAATATTTTAAGATTTAAAGCAATTTTTATCTAAAAATCAAAATAAGTCATTGGAGTTTGATTTTGAACTTTAAAGAGCTTAAACTTTAACTTTAGAACATATTAGTAGTGTTTGTTAAGTTTTTCTATATTTTATGTGTTTTCAGCTTTTCTTCTATTTTGGCTTATAAGATTCCTAAGGAAGATGTCCCATCCCTTGCACAATCTTTTTCTAAGCTGGAAGAAGGTAAGAGTTGAAAAACATTGCAAGGTAGATCAAATTGTAAAAGAATTTTACTTCAACAGTTTGGAAATTGGGACTGCTTATTGTAGAAGCTATTGGAAATAAAAAGATAACCTTTTGCTAATCTAAGATACAGGTAAATACATTGTGGAGGTTTGGTACATCAGCTGGATTGTAGTGTAAATCTTTTGCTATCTTAGTAGACATCACTACAGGTCTTCTCATTGCATCTGTGAGAAAATTTAGCTTAATTAGCACTTTGTGGTTCATTCTAGAAGTGGGAACACTGAGTTTACTGGATCCCCACGTTGTATCAGCCCTTAGAACGAGCAGTGGTAGCAAGCCTCCAGCGGCAGCAGGAGAGAGGAGAGGAAAGTTCATAGTGTACGAATGTGGACAGTCTTCACAGCTTTAAAGAAGCTTGCTGAAACTTGGCATTTAAAAAAATAAATGGTTGGTAGGAAAAAGCTCTCCTGGT
The DNA here is from genome assembly GCF_006229205.1 of Suricata suricatta. Lineage (NCBI taxonomy): Eukaryota > Metazoa > Chordata > Mammalia > Carnivora > Herpestidae > Suricata > Suricata suricatta. The sequence continues at coordinate 47,944,787 of NC_043716.1, read as the reverse complement.
AGCAAGTGGAGAGAGCTAAGCTCCTGGATGGGGTGGGTATTTGTGTGCAGGCTATGGAACTTACAAATTGTGAAACAACCTATATATTGTTTGGGGAGAATTCCACTATAGGAACGAATAGAGAACCAGAGGATTTGGTATTAGATTAGATTGCAGAAGGTTCTGAAATAAATCTTAAAAAGAATATGGACATAGGAACAATGACCAGAATCTGGTTCAAGAAGTTCGGAGCAGGCTGTAATGGAAATTGGGGAAGGGAAGATAGAGAGCAGGAGCCAGAGGAGTCACGAGGAAAGGCAGAGCAAGGACGAAGAGCGGCGGGGGACAGGAGACGCTGGGAAAAGGCGAGGGGACAGGTAACATTGCAGGTGTGGGGCTTCGGGCTGCACGCTCCCCGTGGGCCTGAGGGCGACGAGGGAACTGAGAGAGAGAAGAGGGACATATTTTGGCAGCTTCAAATTTAAATGAGGGGATTGCAGGAAAAAATTTTTCTTTAAACAGGTTGTTAAGCACTTAGCAGTAACTGCCATTTTTATTCTTTAAAAATGTTAATAAGTAAAATATTGTTTTCATATTTTAATAGCTAAACATACTTTTGCCATTGAAGAATATAGTTTTTCTCAAGCAACACTGGAACAGGTACTATAAAGTTAAATTTTTAAAAGTTCTTTTATAGAAGAAAGTGTCTAATATCTAACTGTTTATATTGGAGAGGGGGAGGGTGTGTGTGAACCAGAGACAAAATTATACAATAGACCTAAACTGTATAATTTCTAAAAACTTTAGGCTCTTCATCTTCTTATTTTGAATAGCTCAGTATTTTTTCTTTAGTAAAGAAACTGGGCGTTGTTGATGGTATTTCATATATCTGAAGTTACATTGCTTAAATATTTATAAATTGTTTTTTATGACAGTGCTATTTCCATAAATTAATAAAAAAACTATTAGTCCTCCTATCATTCACCTTTGTAGGTGATTAATGGAGGTAATGCTGTTTGAGTAAAATACCAATATATCTCTTGATCTTGAATGGTTAATGTGTTTGGATATAGTCTTATACTTATGATTTAATTAAAAATCGTTGAAATGATTGTGATACAGAATGTCATATTCATTTATTTACTTTCATTTAGGTTTTTGTAGAACTCACTAAAGAACAAGAGGAAGAAGATAATAGTTGTGGAACTTTAAACAGCACACTTTGGTGGGAAAGAACACAGGAAGACAGAGTAGTATTTTGAATATGTGTTGTTCTGTCTGCACACTGCATTTATTTCTTTTTTACTTTATTTCTAACTTTGGTTTAAGGGTGTATTATTGAATGGTAACCGAAGAACCATGAGAGCCCTTGAGATTTTCCGGAGTTCCTCTATTGAAATGCTGTGGTTGTGTCCTTTGCACTTCGTCAAATAAAACCCGTGTGTAAATTATTGTAACTGCATGTCTGTACATGAAGTCTATTGAACTGCAGTCTGTATGTGAGGTTGAATATTTACTTTTTTACCTTTCAAAAAACAGTGCTTCTAAATTTTTGATTTACAGGAAGAGTGATAGGATAATTTTATTTTTAATAGTTATCTTTATTTTTAAATTTATACTGTCTTGTTCTGTAAGTATATAATATTCGAGTTTAAATAAAAAACTAATATATAAATAATATATTAAAAAATAGATATAAAGGAGAAGTTTCTTGCTTCTCCTTTTTAATTTCCAAAGAAACTTTGAGTGGAAGTTGGCATCCCAGGAAGTTAAACATTAGGCAATCTCATGCACATAGGGGTTTGCAAGAAGTGCCATCCACTAGGTGGCACTCATCCATCATGTGACCGAAATGAGACCCTTGTTCTATTAGGTGATGTTGGCCATAGGAATTTAGGTATTTGAATGCTTACAATAAAATTCACAGGGGTTTCCATTACAATTAAAGAAGACTGTGTCTAGAATCTTACTATGTAATAGACTGATTGCAGTTAGAATGACATCATCTAGAGAGTTGGAAGAATCAGCCATACCTTCTCCTGTACCCCTCATGGCATATGTAAATTTTTTGGTGCAGCTTTCTCCCAAAGGGCACATTTTATTTTATTATAGAATAAAATAATTTATTGAGTAATCATTTTTGTTGGTTAACTTTATTTGAATCCTTTATAGAGTTTCACCTGTATCTGTGTAAAGTGACTTAGTAACTCCCCTCAAATTCTCCCACTTTGGTGGGAGATAAATAAACTTTTGGGGATTAAGTTAAGGATTAAAAGCAAACTATACCTAATTTACTTTAATGAGAAACCAGAATTTCACTTTATCAGAGTTGAAGTAAGGTTATGGTTGATGTAATCTTGGAAGTACTTCCTTGTAGAACTCATGTGTGGACTTTAGGTATAATACAGTACAAATAATACTAGCTGATACTCTGTTTCAACCAGATGAATGAAAGTATTAACTTAAAAATAGTATATTGGGAGTGTGATTATTGCATTATAGAGAGTCTTAAAAATCAGCAGCCACAACAGAGGAATTTGGTACTGAGTTACTGTAAGTAGCCAGATCCTTTAATGAAATAATATTAATTATGTACGCAGGTAAACTTAATGAGCTTTTAACACTACTGTGTAATAAGACCTCTGTGGTTTTAGGCTCAAGCAGCTGATTTAACGTAGCGGTCCTCTCCCAGCACACGGTACATGACTGATCCTCCCCCACTGTCTTGGCCGTGCACACTCCTAAAGATGCCTACTTTGCCAGCTCTCTCTGAGGTCTTGTCACTGACCCAGAAGAGCTGGCTCTGCTTGGGTTTTACAGCCCACAGCTACGTTCTCTCTCTGTGTAAGATTTAGTCGGCACTGGCTTTTAATGTCCTGTCACCAACTGACCGCCACTTGCCTCCTGATCCAAAGCTTTTAGATTCTTCACCTGAGGATCTCACGTTTACATCTTTAGTAAAAGTTGTAACTTTTACTGAACCTTAGTCCTGCATGATGAATACAACTCAAGACACATTTGGAAGAAAATCTTTATTTTTCTGGATAACTAATAGCACATTGCATTTTCTAGGCAAGTTGTTGCTAAGTGGTGCCGAGTTTAAGGAGACACCGTTCAGTATCTAGTGTTCATGTAAATACCCAGGGTCTTCTTTTTTGGGGGGTATGTTTTTGTAGTTCTGTGTTGCCCGGAGAACTTAAACCCCGTATAAGAATCAGAACAGTCGACAGTTTGCTAGGATGGTCACCGAAAAGGCAGCTTCTTAGAAGCTGACCCTACTGAGGAAAGTGTGTGATTTTGAGGACCAGGGCCAGCAGAGAGCATCAGCTCCTTCTGCACACGATTTGTCCTCTGCTTCGCACCTGCGAGTGTGCGGCTGATGGGAAATGAAAGCTGGGGGCACACTGAGTACTTGAGTCAAGTTCTTATCTGTTAGTTTGTTCAGTTTGTTCAGTACTATTGCACTCTTGTAAGCATTTTCTCGAAAAGTCACGAAATATTTTTTTTTACTTTTTACATAGAGTGAAAATATTTTGGTCATGAAATAAATTATTTGTTGGAGTATTTTTCCTTGTTCACAGTAGTGGGGATCTAATTTTTTTTCCTATACTGGTAACACATAAACATAAACACATACATTAGACAAAATTTGGATAAAACAGCATCGCCTACTTTATACTTTCCTTCCGTCACTGAGTGACTCTGCGTCCTGACTGACGAAGCAGACCTCTGTCTGCAGCCGCTAGGAGCCAAGCATGTGCTAACAGTGCAGACGCTACGGGGGGCGTCCCTTCCATTTCACTCTGTGGGCTCTTGACTTTCTTGTCCAGTTTTCAGTAGAGAGCAACAAAAGCTGTAGGCTTTCTTTAAAAACATTTTTCTTTTAAATTGGCATGAACTGCCATAAGTCAGTAATTTGATTTTAATCGTTAAAATATTTTCAGAGTAATTTAATTCAACAGTCATTTTAGTGACTGTCTTTCAAGCCAGTGGGTTCTTTGGATAGAAAGCTGACCACCCATTCTGGCCCCGTGAGGTCTTACAGTCCGGTAGGGGAGGATCAGTGCTTCTGTGATCTAACAGCACAAATGCTTGGCTCGTGGTACAAACACTTTTATCAGAGCACAACTAAGGGTCAGTGTTGTGCTTGTTCTTGTTGTTGTTATATTGGTCATATGTCTCATTCTGATTGTACCATGAATTTGATGAAATTACCACACTGTACTTTCATGTAATCCATAAATAGGCTTTAAATTTTGAAAAACAGGAATGCTTATCCTTCATGTATTTTTCAATATTGCTAACATCAATTTTTAATTTTCTCTCCTGAAAGAAGGTATTACGTACATGAAAGAATTTATTCTCAGGCGAATAATTTTTATATCAGCTATTCTTATAAGGTAAATGTTTACTTATTTTTTATTCATAATGTGATATATATAATTCTCTCTGCTACTCTTTAAGAAAAATAAATCTTATATTAACAGTAATAAGCTTTAAGAACTGAAAATTTAAGATAGCCTTTTCATTTTATATACCGATACGGATTTTTTGTCATTTAGTGTCAATAAATGAAAAATGGGTGACTCATTAAAAATGAAGAAAAAACCTGGCACTGGAATTTTAGTAATTATTTTTTTAGTATCTGTTGGGAGTTTTCAAGTATAAAAGGAACATTGACAGTTACTTGTATTTAAATTCACATTCATTTTTTTAAAAATAGTTTATTGTCAAATTGGTTTCCATACAACACCCAGGGCTCTTCCCCACAAGTGCCCTCCTCCATCACCACCACCTCTTTTCCCCCTCCACCTCCCCCTTCAGCCCTTGGTCTGTTTTCAGTATTCAGTAGTCTTTCAGGTTTTGCGTCCCTCTCTCTCCCCAACTCTTTCCCCCTTCCCCTCCCCCTGGGCCTCCATTAGGTTCTCCTGCTCTCCTACTAGACCTATGAGTGCAAGCATATGGTATCTGTCCTTCTCTGCCTGACTTATTTCGCTTAGCATGACACCCTCAAGGTCCATCCACTTTGCTACAAATGGCATATTTTTTTAATGTTAGAGAGAGAGAGAGAGAGAGAGAGAGTGTGTGTGTGTGTGTGTGTGTGTGTGTGTGTGTGAGAGAGAGAGAGAGAGAGAGAGAGAGAGTGAGCTGGGGAGGGGCAGAGAGAGAGTGGAAGAGAGAATCCCAAGCCATCTCTGTGCTGTTAGTGTAGAGCCTGACACGGGGCTTGAACTCACAAAACCACGAGATCATGACCTGAGCAGAGAATTAAGAGTTGGATGCTTGAACGAATGAGCCACCCAGGCGCTTCAATTCACGTTCATATTTTAAGTGTAAATTAGGGTATTGTAGATCTTTTTATCTCAAATCTATTTTGTAAAAATATAAGGCAATCACATTCACTTACATTTTATTATACTTAACAGACTGAGTTATTCCCAGATACTTGACACTACTTACATATTTATCAGCTTCCTTAAAATTTTTGAATGACTTTGTTTCTCCCAAATACTTAGACAAGATTTTAAAGTTAATGAACAAATTCTTCCCAAGAACCTAAGGTTGCAAGTCAAATTAATCACCTTTTTTAAATTAAGCAGATGAACTTAATTTCAAGCATCTTAAAAATGGACAATATACAAAACTACATGACTAGAAGGCTTGCTTCCACACATACATAAATGCAGGATTCCAAAAAGTCTCAATGCAGTAACCTGAAGTAAGTTTTTTTCACTATCTCTACACATGTTATCTGGCCAAAGTTACACATTTACCAATAAAAGGGCTGTCTCAGGGCACCAAAGTTCACCTGTTGGTAACTTGAAATTAAGACATGGAGGCTGATTAGGTTGCTCATTTAATGATTGGAATGCATCACGGGCTATCTATGAAGTCAACTAAATGCTAGTATGAGCACAAAATCTGCCCTCCCTTCAAAGAGTAAGCTGGCAACTGTCCAGGTGGCCCTTGTATGTTCTGGCTTTGACCTTGACCTTTCAACACTGTGCCAAGTTCCAGGTTTTTGTAATCCAGTATTGTTGTCGAAGATAAGACATCCCTTAAGTTTCATCGTTAGTTTTTGTTGAAATTCACGATAATAGGATTTTTCAAGTTTCGGTGGTAACTGTACTGTGCCCTTCTCAGAGACTAGCTAAATGAATCCTTCATTCGGGTCTCCATTTTATTTTCCTTTTTGTTTTGTATTTCTTCTGTGTGTCATTAACCATGAAACTGAGGTCATTTTACTAACAGAATGATCACGATCATTGTTTTGGATCAGTTTGTCCAGTTCTAATCTATTAATATGAAGTCTTTCACATAGTTGTAGGAGAAGATACTGAATGCTGATTCTCTTGTTCATGTATTGGCTAGTAATTTTTTTCACCAAATTATTCTTACTATGTAATTATGATGTAGTTGATAAGTTGTTGTTTTGTTGACTACACCGTACAGGAGTTAAGTCATAAAATTACTTGGCCAGAGTTGTGCTGCACTTGCTCAGGGGAGAAAGGAATAGTCGTTTCCTCCTATGCAGGTGCTGGGAGGGCGTGCATAGGATTGGATTCTGAGGATGCTTGATGAATGAAGTTATATAAGAAAGAGTATTTACTTGGGAGTACTGTTTGGGCATGCAGGATTTTTGACTCCTTGGCAAGAACCACAGGCGGTGTGAACATGCTGGTAAGACAGCCCCTAGCAGCATAAAAAAGCAGTGGCCCATACGATGCACATACAATATTAGGCAGCCATGGTACATGATGGAAAAGGAATGAAAAGATTCAGAAAACTGGGCGTGCTTGAGTAGGTTTGCAGTGAGACTGGAGAGCACAGTAGAGGGTCGAATTGAAAGCCACAGGGAATGTGCTAGAGAGGGGCACACCATCACTGCTCTAGAGCTAGGGCCGGCTTTCCTGCGAGCTGATGGTCGGCAGCAGTCATGACACTGCCGGGCACACAGATGCCAGTATCATGGCAAGTACATGTGCTGTCTGTCTCCCTTGCTCTCCAAAGATCTATGGCCATTAACCCAAGGAGCTACACTGGAAAAGGGGAAACGCTCAAATACTTTAAGGTCTGTTGGACACAGGATACAGAGACCCAAAGAAAGCATCATCACGGCCCCTGTGGCACAGTTGGGGCGCTGGAGGGCCAGGTAATTAATAAAACCCTGGCCTGGATCTGGTTCATAATCTACTAATCTGCAGATCCTTCTGGTGCTGGTGTCTCCAGTCTCCGAATGTATAATCAGAATAGCCAGGAGGCCTGGCATAACTCACGTTTCCGCGCTTGGGGAAGAGCTACCGTATGGGTGGTTACTGGTTCCCTAAGGTACCAGGACAAAGCACCACGGAAATTTATTCTCAGCAGTTCTGGAGGCCAGAAGTCCACATTCATGGTGTTGGTGGGGCTGATTCTCACTCTGCCCCTCTCTCTGCCCCTTGCTCACTCGTGCTGTCTCTCAAAAATAAATAATAAAATAAGCATTCAAAGTTTGATACACTATCTGCAAACTTATTCTGAAGGTGTTTGTGCATATATGAAGCTTTCTCTCCATGCTGTTTTATCTTTGATTTTGATTATTTTGTGATCTCTCTTATTACGTGCTAAGGTGTTTATTTATTGGCTATTCTTAGCCTGTTTCTTAATGAGGTTCCAGTTTAGGACTGTTTATTTTGGGGGGCCATCCCTATTTTTCAAGCCTACATTAGGAATGTGAGGAATGGCTGACCCACATGTCAGGATAGCTTTGCTGACATTCTGAAGTACAAGGTACGAACCTTTGAAGAAATTCCAGAGACACTATTTGACTTGCGGCCATATGTATTGTTATATGTTGAATACATAAGATGCAAACCCAGGGTCTGGACTTGGCTCTCATGCAGTTGAAGATGAAAAGCCCACCCAGCAGACCACTGAGGAAAAAAAGATGAGAACTGAATTGTCAAAAAAGTCCTACATAAGGCTTGGTCGTCTTAGTCTAACTGGAAGTGAATTCAGTACAATTTAAATGCCGAGCTCTGTGCTGGGGAAGGAGTCTCACGTTGGCAATGTGGCAACGTTGAGGTTTCTTTATTCAAAACCATTTTATCTCAGACTTTACAGTTCAGGCCCAGTCCCCCACCCCCACCCGCACCTCCCTGCAGAGGCCTTGAAACAGTTTCTAATCCTGCCAGGTGTGCCCGCGGAGAGCAGCACAGTACAGGCAGCAGACCCAGGGCCGAGACCGGGCAAAACGTGAGCCCCTCTGACCAGCAGATGGCAGCAGAGGGCTGTGCTGAAGGGGCGCTGTCCCAGTCCTGGAAAAGGTTGCTGCTGCAGCCTGAGCGGAGGCCAAAGGAGAGTCCAAGTTGGAGCCCTCAAGGTACTCTGGGAAGTCTGAGGCTGAGCTCAGTACTGAGTCCAGTGGTCATCCCTGTGCTGGTTCATTTGGGAAATGGGAGACAGCAGGGCTCAAGATGCCTGAGCAAAGCAGGCGAAGTGAAGGGTGAGCTAGAGGACAGCCCTAGCCATTCACCAGATGGAGGAAGGAGGAAGGTTAGAAAGGACAGGAACTGTGTGGTAGAGGCCGAGGCTAGGTTTTAAAATCCCTCCTTTGGCTCCTCTTAAAGAGCCCCCAAAATACAAAATTTTTCAGGGACTTCCCTGAAAGTGGACAAGGAATCCTATGTTTTCTCTTGGAAGTAAATGTTATTGATAACTGGGATAATTGGGAGGGAGATGGGCAGAGATGGTAAAAAGAAACTTCCAGAAAAGGTGTTTTAGGTGTGTCATTGTTAATAAAGATAACTCGTCTCTAATCTGACTTTCACTTCTCCTTATTCTGTTTCAAGTAGTAAAATTAATGATACCTATTTGGGGGAAAGTGAGGATTTTTTTTTTCTCATATAAACAATTACTTAAGTTCAATGATAATTCTCAGGTGGGAGAAAGTATCGACATGAGTCAAAACTAAAGTGTCATTTGATAGGGGCATTTTAAAAGTAAAACAACCACTCCTGGGGTGCCTGGGTGGCTCAGTTGGTTAAGCATCTGATGCTTGATTTCGGGTCCCATCATGATCTCATGGTTCGTGAGTTCCAGCCCCACGTCAGGGTCAGCACTGGTGGCAGATCCTGCTTGGGATTCTTTCCTTCCCTCTCTGTACCCCTCCCCACTCACGTTCTCTCTTTCTCTCCCTCCCTCAGGATAAGTAACTAATCTTAAAAAAAAAAAAAAAGGTAAAACAACTCCTGCTGTTAGAAGAGACTTAATAGGTTAAGAACTAAGCTTTAGAAATAGTAATTGCTACCATGTATTGTGGGCTTGCTCTGTGCAGGGCACCGCTCGGCTGTTCTGTGCATTTTTTATAGACCAGTGGGTCTCTGATGAGCCATGTCCGAATCTGCCAGGGATTGTGAGGACTGTGTAAGTTTTCGGATCCCGATCTGCCAATCAGAGACTCCAGGGGTGGGGTCCAGCCATCTGTGCAATTAGAGCAAACTCTCCGGGTGATCCTGCTACTTGCTAAAGTTTAAGTGTGTATTCACTGGTGTTGAATATTGTATTTAATCCTTATAACAACTCTAAGAAATAAGGATCTTTATTTTTACTCTTCACTTTATAGCTGGAGAATCTGAGGTCAGAGATGTTAAATGATTTTCCCAATGACACTGAGTTTCTAAGTAGCACAGATGGGATTTGAATCCAGGCAGTGTGACTTCAGAACTTATATTCTTGATGTCTTCCTTTCAGAGAGAACGGCACTAAGCTTTTTGTGGGATCTGGCTTCTGTCCTAAGACACTTATAACATAATTGAATTCACTAGTTAAAAGCGATGTGTGTAGATGGGCACTTGGGTGGCTCAGTTGGTTAAGTGTCCGACACTTGATTTTGGCTCAGGTCATGATCTCATGGTCGTGAGATTGAGTCCCGCATCTGGCTCAGCACTGGGTGTGGAGCCTGCTGGAGATTCTCTCTCTTCCTCTCTCTGCCCCTCCCCTAGTTGCCTGTTCTCTCTCTCTTTCTCTCTCCCTTTCAAAATAAATAAACAAAAATAAATAAAGGCAATGTGTGTAATAGGTAGATCTCTCTGGATGTGCACATTCCGCCACACACATATGAGGGTAGGTGTTGCCAAAGGTGGCCAGTAGTGACTGAAGTTTTATTATTTGTCTTGTCTTCCTGCCAAGTCACTTGAGGATAATCAGTCAAAAGTGGTCAGTTGTGAAAAAAAGCGAAGAGAAAAGAAATTTTGCATTCACTAAACAGTGGTTTTCAAACCTAAATGGGTATATGAATCTCCTAATTTGAGAAAATCCTGAATACAGTTGAAGCCGGAGCATTTGCACAAAAGCTGTGAATGGTCTAATGAAGGAGATAGTTCAGGAACAGACTTTGGAGGGTTTAGCCCCTTTCGCTAAGGGGTTTCTAAAAATTAACCCTGCCTTATTTTCACTCTTAAGCTATTTAGTCATTTACATTAGAAAAGACAAATTGGTGAAGAGTGCATCATTAGACTGACTTCTTGTGGCAAAGGAGTTTTGCATTCTGAGATGTGTGTGTCATGTTGGGAGAAGGAGCCTGGTGCTTAGCAAAATGGCCCCAGACTGCACTGAGTTTCAGCCACATACTTTGTGGTCGGTGATTAAATTCAGCATCTTCACTTGTTTTTAAATTCCTGCATCGGCCCCAGTACTAGGTTAGGAGCTTCGGATCCAAGGTAAACAATACAGTCTTGACTTAAAAGGCCTTCTAGTACACTGGAAGATAACAGAAAAATAGATGGGTTGTATTAGTTATCTATTGCTGTGTAACAAATCACCCCAAAAGTTAGCATCCTAAAATGTCATACATTATGCATCGACTCACAGTGTCCATGTCCGTAGGCCAGGAATCTGAGTGTAGCTGAGCTGTGTGTTTTTAAAATTAATGACCAAACAAACAGGACAAAAGGCAATTTGGAGGAAAGGCAGACTGTAGAAGGAAATGTGAACTACAAAAGACTTACTGCAGCACCAGGAAAAGAATCCGGATGCTATAAAAAAAGAACAGTCTGAAGATTAGTTTATATTATGAACAAGTGGTTTTTATGCCAGGAATTCAACTTCAGAGAGTTGTAAGGGTTGTCAGAAAACCGATATTGTGAAACTCATTAGTAGCAGATAAATGTATTGTTTAGAAATTTTAAAATATTTATAGTTAGAATAAATAATAGTTTCAGCAACCTTCACATTAACATACAAAATTTATAGTGCTTCTATATACAAGCAACAATTACATAGAAAATATATTTAAAAATAGACCCTATTCAGTTAGTAATGGAAATCCTATGCTATGGCAAAAAAAAAAAAATCTTACAAAAGACATGTAAGTTTTTAAGGTAAAACATACACATATTTTGAAGGTTTTAGAAGTGACCAGTTTCATCATGTGTGTTTGGGGTGGGGGGGATTCAACATGATGAAGAAGCTATTTCCCTTAAAATTAAAGTACAAATGCAAAAATCAGATATTCTTGGCAGAGGAGGTCATTGGAAGGATGTGGCTACCAGTTGACCCGCTGGCTGGCCTCAGGCAATCAGACGCCCCTCACCCCTTTTCCTGTCCTTTGTATGTTCCTCCCCATACTGTGTGTGTTCCTTCTGCTGCCCCCACTCCCTGAGCGGTCTTCAAGGACACAGCCTTGAGAAAGCTATGTGTAGAGACTTCTGGAGGGTGTACATGTCAGAACCTCGTTAAGGCCTCTATATAAACGTTTAAGATTCTGGCAGCAGGTTCAGACACTGGTCTTGAGGCACCCAGAACAAGCCTCGTAAGTAAGCGTTCTTGCTTCTTAAACTGGCCTCCTGGCTGCCTGGAGTGGCCTGCCTCTGTCTTCTGTCTCTCCTTGCCATCCTTCTGTCCACCACACCAGTTTCAAATTTCACCTGGGAAGCTCCCAACTTTGCAAACCAACCATTATTTCACATAGGAATTTTCAAAATTTTAACAATGCATCTAGTGGAAGGTGTTTGCAAGGAGTTAGGGAAATGGGAGCTTGCATAGGTTGTTGGTTAAAAGCTATATTTTAGAACTTTTGGGGGCGCCTGGGTGGTTCAGTCGGTGAAGCCTCCGACTTCGGCTCAGGTCGGATCTCACGTCCGTGGGTTCGAGCCCCACGTCAGGCTCTGTGCTGACAGCTAGCTCAGAGCCTGGAGCCTGCTTCCGGTTCTGTGTCTCCTTCTCTCTCTGCCCCTCCCCCTCTCATGCTCTGTCTCTCTCTGTATCAAAAATAAATTTAAAAATTTTTAAAAATTAAAAAAAAATTTTTTAAATAAAACTTTTGGACAGCAGGTTGACAACATTAATAAAGATAAAGCTGTACATACCTCATATACAAGAAATCCCACATCCAGAGCAGTGTTCCTACATCTTAGAATTTTACTTCTTCTTCTTCTTCTCCTCCATGCCCAGTGAGGGGCTAGAACTCATGACCCTCCTATCAAGAGTCAGACGCTCGACCAACTGAACCAGTCAGGGTGCCCCCAGGACTTTATTAGTAAAATTATTTTGACTACTCTTCATGGATGTGTGTAAATTTAATTTTTTAAAAGCCTTTTAACAAACATTTTTTAAGATTATTTTTAAGAGCAAAAGAGGAGAGAGGGGAAAGAGGAGTTACAGCCGGCCCTGTGCTGATAGCGAGCCCAATGTGGGGCTCAAACTCACAAACTGTGAGATCACGACCTGCGCTGAAGGCAGACACTTAACTGACCACCCAGGCACCCTGTGAATTTAATTTTTTAAACTATCTACATTATGTACATGTTTTATTATGTTAATATAAAATGTTCACAACAACAAACTACAAACTTGATACGATAAGATAAAGATGAAAGAAAGAATTCTTGTCAATTATGAATATGTGGTCATACTTTTGACCTTGTATTAAGGTGTATAAGAAACTCATACTTAATACTTCATACTTCATAGGTTTATTTTTAATAGTAAATATGGACATTTATTATAAGCCCTTCACATACTTTCTAACACATAGGAACCCAGTCATGTACCAGGGGTCATTTAGCTGAAGTGCAGTTAAGTTTTAGGTGAAGACTCGTCATATGAATTATTCTGATTTCTGGGATGATTGTGCCTTGTTTTCCCTTGCTCTCCCCAACTTCCTTTCTTTATAATCTGCTCTTTTTTTTTTTTTGACTTGGGTATCTAATTTTCAGTCCTTAAAAGCTCATAGAGACTTGCTCAACGCCGTGGGGTTATTTTCTTCCTTTTAGAATCTGATCATTTTTTTGTGAATGCCAGAAAGAACAATAAACAAATACCACGTGCTGTGCTTAGCCAACCATCCACAACTACATACTCCCCACAGAGTAATTGGACAAGAAACAAAAACCAAAAACCAACTTATCAAGTAAAGAACATTTGGCAGGCTTTTTACACACAGGCTGTGGCCCGTTTTCAGAGGCCAAACAGAGCAAAAACAGTTTTAAAAGAGGAAAACATTTGCAGAAGAGCTTTTGAAGGATTCTTAGCTGTTCTTCTAGACAAAAAGAAAACAGTGAATCAGAGGTTGTCCTGACAGTAAGTCAAATTGCATTCCACTTTGCATGAGGTAAGTAAGGCATAAAGTAGACCTAGGACCAATGTCAAACCTTTTGATTGACATTGTTGAAATTATTTTATTGTTCTGATATTCCTAAATTATTGTGCTTTATATTGTAGACCAGATGAGTGATTTAATTTTTAAGACTCGGTTATATAGTATTTTAGTATGATAGTAAAATGGAAAAGAGACTCAGATGTGTGTACAAATATAATCTTCGGGGGGGGTCAGCTTTATACTTCTCTGATTATTAGCTTTTTGAGAATTTGCCAAGTTTTACTTCTTGGGAATGTATGGGCATTAGAACAGGTTACTTTTCCCCGTGGCTTCTTTTTTTCTTCTACAATGTCTTTGTGGGTAGCTTCCTGAGCTATTCAAACAGACCTCTGTAACCATACGGTGAAGATGAATGTTTGACTTAGAAACTTTCTCAAGTTAGAATTTATAGATTATTTTGATATTTGGTAGCTTTACCTTTTCTTTCATCAAAAAACAGAAATGGAGCAAGTTCTCTGAACACTGTAATTATGTCTAACATCAACATTTACTCAAATTAATTTAAACAACCAGAGTTCTGATACTGGCCAAATTCCAGTCTCTGGAATTTCACATTGACAATGCAGAAGGATCCCTATCATACATCGTGGTCATCTACATATCAATTACTTCAATACATATCCACTCACATGTTTTTGGTTTTCTTTTGTATCTGTCTTACATTCTTACTCCATAAGAGGGGACTCATGAATTTAAGAGAAGAAATTAGCTCTTTGGGTTCTAAGAATGACTATCATTGTTATTCGACTTTGCTTTACGAAGTTGTTTCCTTGATATTAAATAAGTAGTTCTCTAGACATTAGATATTAAACAAGCATGCAGAAGTGTACCATTTGAAGTGCAGACTGCCTGTGGACAATTCTCTGACAAAACAAACCAAAAACAAAACAAAACAAAATGATATAGTTTTATTCCTGTTATACTTTTTTTCTTTAAGTAAAGAGCAAAGTGTTTTTTGAAATCTAAACATCACTAGCATCTTCTCCCCTGATATACTTTAGATTATTGTAATGTTGAGATTTGGCAGAAAAAAAGTTACTTTTGAGACAAGAGAGAAAAAAACCTCCTATACTGCCACCGTCATCACCCAGAGCCATGAGAGCCTGGAAATACTTAACCAGCTGACAAGATAATTTACATTTGTTAATAATTCATACTCTTTAAAAAAAAACCCTACTACATGTGTTTCTGCAGAGTCAAATAAAGCATCAAGTTAGTGCAGTTGAAACTACTTTTTCAAAGTGTTCAGAAGCTTAAAGTATCTGGGCTTATTTTGGTCTTTGGTCTTTTTTTTTTTTTCTTCTAGTTACTAGTCACCTTCTCTCTCCACGAACAGGAGAAAATGATTAAAAAAAAGATAAGTGTGTATCAACAAACCCAGGCCCTTTTATACAAGAATTTTCTTAAAAACTGGAGAATGAAGAAAGAGAGCCTATCGGTATGGGTCACAATGTCTATTTTTCCTTATTTAGTAAATGAAAACCATCATTTAGTATCATGCTATGAATATTGCTTTTTTATATTCACGCTCCACAGGCTAGTTGAATTGGAGTTCTAAATATAATATTTTGCAAATATTGCAGAATAGGGTATAAGATATATTGCAGAAAAGGATACTACTTACGGCAAATTGATGAGATTTAACTAAAGGACTCAAACAAAGTAATGTTTCATTGACTAGAATTAGCCATTCTCCAAATAATTAATCCATTTGGATCTTGTGGCGTTTGTTCTGATTTACTTTGAGTCAACTTCAGTGTTATGGGGGACATGAAACAAGTTAGGCAAAATGAAATAGATTTTAAATGAGTAAACCATTTTACTCTACTGGGCACATTTTAGTTAAGATTCTATTAATTAGGAAGGCTGGGAGAAAAATCTATGAGGAAAAATTAGGGAATATTTTTGGGATCTCTTCGAGACTATGCTTTTCATAAACACAGAGTGGCTTCAGGGAGTAGCCAGATCTCTGATTGTATCTTTGCATTCTGTTGAGTTCCTAGCATAACAGCATAGACATTAGAGTGAAGACATTTGCTAAATGTTACCTTGAGGTGTATCTGGGGCTGCCTTGGCCACATTGAGGCTGTATTCTGTTTAAATACAGAGAATAACATTTCGCTGGGAGTTAGCAGAGTTCACATCATTGTTTACTTTCTCTGCGATAGCTTTTGAAACAATTCAGCTCTAGTATTTTTAGCTGCTGTATTGATGAAGAGTGCATTTAGAATAATCACTTAATCAGAATTTCAAAGGAAACTTATCAAAAATATTTTAAATCTCAAAATGTAGAAATACTGGTAGAATAAAGCCACATCTTCTCCTATTCACCCATAACCCAGGCTTGATGAGGTTTAACCTTTTGCCATCTTTGCCTTCTTCATCTCTGTGTCTCTCCTCTTTAAGATATGGGGCACCTGGGTGGCTCAGTCAGTTGGGCTTCTGACTTCAGCTCAGGTCATGATCTCATGGTTCGTGAGTTCAGGCCCCACATTGAGTTCTGTACTGACAGCTCAGAGCCTGAAGCCTGCTTTGGATTCTGTGTCTCCCTCTCTCTCTGCCCTCCCCCACTTACACTCTGTCTCTCTCTCAAAAAATAATAAGCATTTAAAAAATACTTCAGCTAGAATCTACAAAAATTAAAGACCTATTCTACATAGCCATTAATACACTTCACAAAATTAGCCAAAATTGCATATAATCAACTCAAATTCAATTTTCTAAAATTTCATGAAAAAATGCATTTAAAGTTGGTTTTGATGAGCCAGGAACCAATGAGACCATCTCATATCTTATGAATATTCATGTTCTATATCTGATTGCTACTTCATCCTGTCATTTAATTCATTCCTCTGCTTTTTACATTTCTTTAAGCAGAAAATTAGGTTGAAAGACAGAATTAGCTTCTGGTTGAACATTTTTGGCAGGAATATCTCATATGTGATGCTATGCAGTTACATTGCATCACCTGTGAGGGCATGTAATCAAGAGTGGTCACTATTAGGGGTGCTGTATTAGTGGGTTAAGATCAATGGTGTATTCTTTTATGCTTTTAATGTTTATTTATACTTTTGAAAGAGAGAGAGGCAGACCATGAGTGGAGGAGGGGCAGAGAGAGAGGGAGATACAGAATCTGAAGCAGGCTCCAGGCTTTGAGCTGTCAGAACAGAGCCCAGTGCAGAGCTTGAAATCACCAACTGTGAGATCATGACCTGATCAACCAACTGAGCCACTCAGACGCTCCCTGGGCATATGTGATATGATCTCAAAGTTGTAAGTTTTTGAAATTAGTATTTGGGGAAGGCAAAAATTGGAGAGAGAAATGAAATTCAATGCTCACTGATAATACTTTGTGTCTTAAAATGTGTTTCTTGATATCTGGATCACATTATAACTTGGCTCATTTTTCTTTCGTGTACTGAAGGAATGGACCATAGCATTGCTTGTGGGGCTATATCTGTGCATCTTCTCAGAATCCTTCAGAGCTACCCATCTTCCTGAGCAACCTCCTCATATCCTGGGACGTGTGGATGAATTTAATGACTCTGACCTGGTGGTGGCATACACCCCAGTCACTAACATGACCCAGAGGATAATGGAGAAGATGTCTTTGGCTTCGTTTATGAAAGGTGTGTTGCCCAATGACCAATGTTTCATTATTATGCAACCCGTACATGTTTAAGTTTGCTGTGCAAATTGAGTTTATTTGCTCAGCCCTATGTATGGGTCAGTAGTTCTCAACTGGGACAAGGACCTTTATTCCACATGCCATGTAGGGGTTGTTGTGGGGTTACAGGTGAGGGTAAGTGGGTAAGAAGTGAAATAGACTTAACCAGGGGCTTTTCAAATCACACACACTCCCTTCACTCCTCTCACCCTTGAAATCTGTGCTGTTGTGAGTCATCATTAGTAGATGATGTGTACGCCAAAGAGGTAGGTGGGAATAGGAAAATAAGTTTGAACCATATCCTAGATGATTTCATCCCTGACCACTTTCTTCTGTTTTGTGATCCTTCATGGCAGCTCCTGGATCTCTGACCCTTACCCACACTGGCCATGTGCTCTGACTGACCAGGGTTCATTCTACCCTGATCTGGTTTTCCAGGCCTCCCCCATTTGGTCACTTACCACATCTCTTTTTAACTCGGAAAGCATTTACAAAAGCCACACGGACTAGTCTCCCCACCTGCACAGTGCAGGCTCTTTGCTGCCTTTTTTTTTTTTTAATGTTTATTTACTTATTTTGAGAGAGAATGTGGGAGTTGGGGAGGGGCAAAGAGAAATGGAGAGAGAGAATCCCAAGCAGGCTCCACGCTATCACGGGTGGTGGGGGGGGCTCGATCTCACAAACTGTAAGATCATGACCTGAATCAACATTCCGAGTCAGGCGCTTAACGAATTGAGCCATGCAGGCACCCCAGCTCTCTGCTACTTTTAGTCCTTGAGTCTCATGGCTCCTTGATGTCCATCTGTCCTTTTCTAATCGAAGCCCACAGCTCGGCCACCACGCCAGCCTGTTCCAGTCGCGGCTCCTCTCACGCCACCTCATTCTACCTTTGTCTGACTCGTGCTGTTTAGCCCAAATACTCATGTTTGGATCTTGGCAGTGTTTGTATGCCCCTAGAGAAAATCAGCGAAATTAGCATTGTCCTCATAAAAATTCCACAGCCTTGGAGTGCCTGGGTGGCTCAGTTAAGTGTCCGACTTTGTCTCAGGTCATGATCTCATGGCTTGTGAGTTTGAGCCCAGCGTCGGGCTGAGTGCTGACAGCTCAGAGCCTGGGGCCTGCTTCAGATTCTGTGTCTCCCTCTCCGTCTGCCCCTCCCCTGCTTGTGCTTGGTCTCTCTCTCTCTCTAAGATAAATAAACGTTAAAACATTTTTTAATTAAAAAAATTTCACAGCCTTACTCCATGTTTGGAAAGATATGAAAATGAAAATGAATATGTTTTCCTCTTTCAGGCAGACATCATCCTGAGTGAGCTTTAAGTACTGTGTTAAAATTAATAAAAATTTTAGAACATACTACGTGATAGTATAAGAAAGCATTTGAAAAGGATGCCATAAATTGGACTTCAGAGATTTGCAGAGCTTCCACTAGTAATGGGTTAATTAACCACTTACTGGATGGATTACTTCTGCAGATTAGAAACTCATCCCTTATGAACATTATGAGCTTAATTCTTAGAGTGTTCTTGACTCTGAAGAGCCTGTAGGCGGACTGTAACTTTACTCTGATTATTTGCAGGCAGTCTATTTCTCCTGCCATAGTATTTTCATGTGATAGAAATTAGCAGGAAAAAAAACCCACCAAATTTTCAAGAAGTTTTATTGATTATTTTACGTATTTTTTCTTTTTAACATTTTAATTATTTTAATCATCAAGGTGATAGCCACCCCCCAAGAGCGAAGCAATACAAAAAACAACAACAACAAAAAAAGGAGAGCTTTCGCCCTTATTCTAGCCAAAACTTCCTCCCCTGCCGTACCTCCCATTTAAATGTGTGTATATTTTTTTAGGATAAGATGTATACAGCCACACACCTGGTTATGTATATAGGTGTACATACGTATAGGCACACAGATTCAGTTTCTTTATTAAAATGGGATCACACTAAAAAATGCTGCAAATGGGTTTTTTAAAAGTATTTATTTATTTTTGAGAGAGACAGAGTGCAATCAGAAGAGGGGCAGAGAGGGAGAGAGGGAGACACAGAATCTGAAGCAGGCTCCAGGCTCCAAGCTGTCAGCACAGAGTCCGACCCGGGGCTTGAACTCACAAATCTCCAGATCATGACCTGAGCTGAAGTGGGACGCTCAACTGACTGAGCCACCCAGGTGCCCCTGCAAATAATTTTTAAAAGACATAATGTCATTTACATGTTTTCACATATTTACATTGAGCATAACAGAATAGAAAGGATTTTCGGTAGCTACCTTAGAGGCACCTGCTTAGCTATAGTATGTGATGCCAATAAACAATTACAACATGGTTTTGCATTCTCTAGTACTGAGTTGATATGATTATTTATATTTTTTCATGTGCGGCAGGAAGAAAAACGCTTGAGGTTGTTGAGAAAGAAATGATGGATACAGTACTTTCAGAAAGCCATCATGATGTGGTGGGAGTTGTGTTTCATGATATTTTTTCATATCAGCTGAAGTTTAATTGGGAATATAGAGTCCCAGTTAGAGAAGAACACGCTGAACACTCAGGTAACTATAGAAGAACTGATGCAATCTTTTTTGCTGCTTTATCAAATCCCTATTTGGGAACGACTGATAGAAACAGTGATCAAATCAAGAAAAGAGGTAATATACTTTTTATTCTTGAACTTAGTGATCAGCCTTTCCTGTAGGATAAGTCCAATGATTTGGGCCACCATGCTTCTTTGGCCATGCGCTTCTTTCTGCTAGTTTCACAGAATGCTTTAAAAATGCTCTAGATTCTATAACCGTGGGCTCTGAGCAGCGTGTAGCTATTTCACTCCAGAGCTGAAGTGAAAGGTTGTAATCCCATTGACTGATTGCATTGCATAATGACGGGCATGTTTTTGTCTTTCCTTGAAGAACACTGTTGGTACATGCATGATGAAATTTCTTGTTACGTGACAAGATACTGGCAACAAGGATTTGTGGCTTTTCAAACTGCAATTAATGCTGCAATTATAGAAGTAAGTGCCCAACTTAAGTGATCTGTTTTGTGTCTTCATTATTGTCTCCCTGCCTTCTGCTGCCTCAGCCCTACACTCCTAGGAGATTATACTCCGCTTCTTATTCTCAGAGCAAAAGAAGCTGACAGATGGGAATATCCCGATTTCCCAACACAAACCCTGTTAAACTATAGCCCCATGACCACTCTGCCCATCCTTTTCCTGCTACCTGGTCTCTGACGGCTTTCCTCCACTCACAGGTGAATCCTGCTCCTTCCAGCATTATCAGGAAGGTTGCACAATGGGTTTTCCCGTTTGTCTCCTCTTACTTCACCTTCCCCCTTTCCTCTAGAGTCTTCTCTTTGGGATTTACAATTATTAATTTCTTCACATATTAAGACCTTTCCTTATTTCTTCCTCAGACAAGTACACTCTAGCTCTCTCCTTTTAACAGCTAAGTTTCTTGAAAGAATTGCCTTCCTGTAGGCCCCACTCAACTCAGAATGATTTCTGTCCCTGAAAATGTCATTTTCTTAGGTCAGTAACAATTCCCATGTCAATTAATGACTGACATTTTTCACCCTTATCTTACTTGATCTTTTAACTAAGTAAGATAGTCTTCCTGGTCTTCCCTAGCCCTTCCTTCCCAGTCTCCTCACCAGTGTCTCTAACTTCACACTCACGCTTCTTTGTATCTATAGTTTCACAAGGTTCTAACCTAGGCATCTTTCTCCAACCTCTGTTCTTTCTCTAAACAATGTTGTTCATTTTCCATAATTTTAATTACAGTTTACAGGCTGCTGGCTCTAATAACCCTACTTCAACTTGCAGACCAGCAAACTTACTCTAATTTTTTTTAATGTTTATTTACTTTTGAGAGAGAGAGAGGCATGAGCAGGGCAGGGGCAGAGAGAGGGAGGCCCAGAATCTGAAGCAGGCTCTAGGCTTTTGAGCAATCAGCAAAGAGCCCAATGCAGGGCTTGAACTCATGAACCATGAGATCATGACCTGAGCTGAAGTTGGATGCTTAACCAACTAAGCCATTCCAGCACCCCGTAAACTTTCTGTAAGGGGCCAGATCGTAAATATTGTAGGCGCTGGGGACCAAACATTTACTGTGTCACCTACTGAACTCAGCTGTTGTAATGTGAAAGCAGCCATAGACAATACATAAAGAAATGAGCATGGCTCCATCCCAATAAAACTTTATTTACAAAAACAAGCAGTAGACCAGACTTGGTCATGGACCATAGTTTGCTAACCTCTGCTCTCATTCCATGTATCTGACTGTTTGCCAAATATCTTTACTTTGATGCTTCCTAAGCAATTCAGACTAGTATGTTCTAAATGGAATATGAGTATTTGTCTCAATGTGACTGAGCCTTTTTAACAATTTTGCTATCTCAGTGAATGCCAAAACTACCCACCTAGGTGACCAAATAGAAACTGAGGAATTTCCAGAGAATTCCCCATTACAGCCAATCTCTCATCCAGCCCTGTTTATTCTAATGTACTTAGCTCCACCACCAGCACTGTCCAAGTCATCACCACCTTTTGCCTGAACTCTGGGAGTCGTTTATTTCCTTAGCCCCATCTTTTTCTCTCTCCCTCTTTTTCTCCAACGCTCCCTCCCTCACTCTCTCTCCATCAGTTTTGCTCCCAGGACCTCTCTCCTGTGCCTCCCAAGTTCTACACTTTGCGTATGTGGTTTCCTCTGCCTAGATTTTTCTTTTCTATCCTCAACTCTCCCCCGCCCAAGCTTTACTTAGGTAAGATTATCATATAAATAAGTGTGATTTCTTCAGGGTAGCCTTGCCTGTGTTTCATCTCAGAGCACACTCTACTTCTCTGTTAAGGCAGTTACTCAATTATCATCAAATAATTGGTTGTGCAGTGAGTTGTCTGATACCTCCCGTCCCTTCTCTGCTCCACCATGAAATGTAAAGCTTCATGAGAGTGAGGAGTGTTCGTCTGGATCCCTGCTGTTACTCCATCACCTACCATAGTATATTGGGCATGAGAGAAATCCAGCAATTTCTCAAACAACTCTTATAAATAATATCAATTAATAACAAAAGTCATCAAGACTGCTGTGATGCTATTCAGAGTTCACCACATTTTAAAATGATGGAAATATGTAAATATTGAAGATGCAAAATGTGTACGGTTTTCTAATCTATTTTCCTTTTTTGCTAATGTGTTTTTCTAGAGCTAATGCAGTGCATTTGTTTAACATCCCAATTTAGCTCACAACAAACCATTCTGTGATGGAGAAGCTGGCATCAGTTATTGGAATAAATATGAGGACGCCATCTTTCATTTCTAATGGAGAAACTGTAAATACGTGGTTTATTTTTGTTTGTATAGTTTATTTCTCCTCTATTGTATACTTCACGTCATTAAATGTCACGAAGGAGAGAAAGAAGTTTAAGAAGCTAATGGCCGTGATGGGCCTCCGAGAGTCCGCATTCTGGTGAGTTATGTTGCTTCTTTCCCTGTGTATTGCACCTTCAAAAACAAGAGAAACCCATTAGGTTATAAAAGAAAGTTAGATGCAGTCAGCAGTTTTTCTTGCATGCATTCAATCAAGTAATTCACTTACTTCTATTACATTTTAAGATGCTGGTGGTAGAAAATCAGTTGGATTGTCCTTATGTTTCCCGTAGTTGAAGAATAGAAAATATGGTGCTTGTACCAATTAGCTAGTGCCAGAAAAATGTCACATAAAAAAACACCTATGGGGTGCCTCAGTGGCTCAGTCATTTAAGTGTCCAACTTTGGCTTAGGTTGTGATTTTGTGTTTTGTGAGTTCAGGCCCCACCTCAGACTCCACAAGTGCAGAGTCTTCCTGGGATTCTCTCTCCCCTTCTCTCTGCCCTTTCCCTGTGCATGCGTGTGTGCTCTCTCACTCTCTCTCAAGGTAAATAAATAAAAATAAACACCCCAAAACCCAGTAACCTCAAACAACACTCATTCATTCCCTCTCATTTGTCTGTGGCATGGCTGGAGGCTGACAGATCTAGTCTGGGCTTGGCTGGGTGTGGATCCAAGTTTCGGTCGCATCCAAGTCTGCCCACGTGTCTCTCACCTCCGTGGGCCAGCAGCATGGCCACGTGTCATTCTCCTCCAGTCACAGAAGTGCAAGAGAGCACGTCTCACTGCACACGCACATTTCAAGCTCCTGCTTGAGTCATATTTGATAAGATCCCATCTGTCAAAGCAAGTCATGTGGACAAATCCAAAGTCAAGAGACAAAGAAGTATATTCTGTCCACCACAAAGCCAAAACAGGCCATATAGCCAAGCCCAAGATCAGTGATATGGGTAATTATATTTCTTCATGGAAGTGAAACAGGGAAAGAGGGAGTGAAATATTTGAACAGTAAACTAATTTACCACCATGTTATTAAAACCAATTCAAATAGATTGTCAGTAAAGATATTCTTTGGGTGGGACTAAAGATTAGATGAGAGTGTGAATTTAAAGTACTTACCATAGGCGTGCCTGGGGGGCTCAGTCAGTTATGCCATCTGACTCCATCTCAGGTCGTGATCTCACAGTTCGTGGGTTCGAGCCTTGGGTCTGGCTCTATGCTCACAGCTCAGAGCCTGAAGCGTGCTTCAGATACTTTGTCTCTCTCTTTCTCCCTCCCCCCTTCAGACTGTCTCTCTCTCTCCCCAAGATAAATAAACATTTAAAAGTTTTTGTAAATGGGACACCTGGGTGGCCCAATTGGTTGAGTGTCCAACTTTGACTCAGGTCATGATCTCCCAGTTAGGGAGTTTGAGCCCTGCGTCAAGATCTGTGCTATCAGCACAGAAGCTGCTTCGGATCCTCTGTCCCACTCTCTCAGCTGCCCCTCCCCTGCTTGCACTCTCTCTCTTTTTCAAAAAAATGAATAAACGTTAAAAAATTTCCAAAAAATTAAGTGCCTAGCACAGGTAGTGTTGGTGCTTATAAGGCATGAGGCGCATAGTAAAATGACTTTTTCTCTCCATGTATCTATTGACCCTTTTCCCATACACCTTGCGATGACAGCATACAATACTAACAGTAATAACAGCAAACATTGAACTTAACGTATTCCAGGGATAACTCACAGTTCCTAGTGCTATGATCCTTATTCACAAATATGAAGACCAAGGCACAGAAAAGGTAAGATTTTTACCTACGAAGACTCTCTTCTTTTAGCCGCTGTCTATATAAGTCATGTCAAGGTGATATTCTTCCCTTGATAGAGAAAGCTGGTAGTGAAATGGGCCAACAGAAATGCATACCACATTGTCCTTAGTGGTTTTGAATGAAACATTACATGTAGATCCAGCTTTCCAAGTGCCTCAAATTGAAAAAAAAAAAAAAACACAGCAGAAAGTTTTCCTGATACAGATCTGTCCAGGTTACCAGGGCTTACATTGGCTAGAAATTTTTAAAAGTTGGCTAGTATTGCATGCTACTGGGGAGAATGTTTGTAAATAATCTCTATACCCTCTTTCTTATCAAAGCAAGGGAAAGAGATTTTTAAAAATAGTTTATTGTCAAATTGGTTTCCATATAACACCTAGTGCTTCTCCCCATAGTACCCCCGACCATGACCATGACTCCCTTCTCTCCCTCCCCCTCCCCCTTCAGTCCATGGTTCATTTTCAGTATTCAATAGTCTCTCATGATTTGTGCCCGTCACTCTCCCCAGCTCTCTTTCCCTCTTCCTCTCCCTATGGTCCTCTGTTAGGTTTCTCCTGTTAGACCTATGAGTGAAAACATATGGTTTCTCTTCTTCTCTGCCTGACTTATTTCACTGAGCATGACACCCCTGAGGTCCATTCACTTTGCTACAAATGGCCAGATTTCATTCTTTCTCATTGCCATGTAATACTCCATTGTATAGATAAACCACATCTTCTTGATCCACTCATCAGGTGATGGACATTTAGGCTCTTTCCATGATTTGGCTATTGCTGACAGAGCTGCTATGAACATTGGGGTACATGTGCTCCTATGCATCAGCACTTCTGTATCCTTTGGGTAAATCCCTAGCTGTGCTATTGCTGGGTCATAGGGGAGTTCTATCGATAGTTTTTTGAGAAGCCTCCACACTGTTTTCCAAAGCGGCTGCACCAGTTTACATTCCCACCAACAGTGTAGGAGGGTGCCTGTTTCTCCACAGCCTCACAAGCAAGAAAAAGAGACTTTTTTTTAAATGAAATATTATTCATAAAAAAGTACAGCTTTGACAATCTAACTTCCAGGAGAATACCATTACCAGATGCAGGCATCCCAGTTATTGGAGTAAAACTGATATATTTCTTATAAAGTCCCTACACTCTTGTATATTTTACCCTCTTCCACTTTTTCCCTGATTACGCACAAATTTTGCTGTGATCTATTTAACCCACATAAGGCTCAAGAATGCAGAATTTTCAAAAAAATATGCAGAATTTTCAAAGGATCCTGAGAGTAATTTCTTCTCTAAAACATTATGATTAGATCATAAGAATTATTTATAGCACTCTCTTTATAGCCATTCATATCTGTTCTGTAAAATTCTAGTAATTTCAATTCTATGAACCATAATTGCCTTAACAATTAAGAGAATTTGGTTTAACTACACATGAATTACGATTAGCTCCCATTTGGGCCAATTTTTTTTTAAGAGGGTGGAACAGGAAAACAAAGAGATAGAACAAATGACAAATGACTGAAAACGGAATTTTTTGCTTGAGTTTTTCCTTTATTTGATAATAATTATCTGCTTCCCTAACATTTTTCAAAGATGACTGATTTTTTAAAATACCATTAAAAACTGATGGATATAAACATACCTAATAGGGTTCAAGCCACTGTAATTATATTCTTACTGAAACCCAAATTGTCCCTTTGGCAAAAGGGAGTCAAAGGTTTTTGACCAGACTCCAAGTGGGTTGTTTTGTTTTGTTTTGTTTCAAGTAAATTCCTTGCTATTTTGTGTGGCAAGATTTCTTTTAGTTGGAAAAAGTGTTTTGAGAATTGCATACTAGAAATATTTTTTGGATATTTATTGGATTTGTCATTATTTCTAGCCTTTCTCAGCAGAGGAGTTGGAATAATGATATATATTCTACATTTTATATATAGAATAACACATGCACCATGAAAGATAAATACCTTATGAATTCATACTGATACTTACAATTCAAATAGAGTGTTGTAGGACATTCAACCTCTCCCATATGACTACTGCATCTCCTTTCCTATGCACTGAGACATTCAGAGAACGTGAAGATTAGAATATCCCTAATTATTCGCTTGTTTTATCCACAAATATACATGTAATGGGTCTAACAATAGTAATAGTACTACTTCAGTATCATAACTGAAAACGAAGTACTGTTTTTCCACATGCTCTCCCAATGTCCCCAATTGATTATTGTTTACGCATCTATACTAACAGAATACAAACCACACTTTCTCCTATTAAAACATCATGTAGTCTTAGTTCTATAAGTAACTACAATTTTTTCTAATTAAACATTTTCATTTTGGGTGGATTCATACTCAGTTTTTAAAAATTTTATTGGAGAGAGAGAGCGAGAGAGAGAGCGAGCGAGCAAGCAGGGGAAGGGGGCAGAGAGAAAGAAAATCTTAAGCAGTCTCCACACTCAGCTCGGAGTCCCACAGGAGCTCAATTCCACAATCCTGGGATCATGACCTGAGGAGAAATCAAGAGTCAGACACTCAACTGACTGAGTCACCCTGGTGCCCTGATTCATATATGTTTTTTAAAAATTTGTAATGTTTATTTATTTTTGAGAGAGACACACAGACAGAGAGAGAGGGAGACACAGAATCTGAAGCAGGCTCCAAGCTCTGAGCTGTCAGCACAGAGCCTTACCTGGGGCTTGAACTCACAAACTGTGAGATCATGACCTGAGATGGAGACAGTTGCTTAACCAATTGAGCCACTCAGGTGCCCCCATACTAAGTTTGAAGAACTGGGTCACATGTCCCCTTTACCCAGTTTCCCCTAATGATAACATCCTGTAAAACTATCACATCACAATTTCATTATGGACATTGACATAGATAAGATACAGAACAGTTCCATTGTTCTATTATTATGGCCACATTCAACTCTCTTCTTTATTTCCCATCCCTAACCTCTAACCACTAATCTGTTCACCATTTCTATAATTTTGACATTTCAAGAATGCTATATAAATGGAATCCCATGATTCATCACCTTTTGGGGCTTCCCCCCTCCCCCACTAAGTACATTTTCCTGGCGCTTCATCGAAGTTTGTATTTGTCAATGGTTTGCTCCTTTTTATTGCTGAGGACTATTCCATAGTAGCAATATCTCTGTTTAGCCATTCACCCTTTCAAAGAGAGAGGAGTTGTTTCCGGTTTGAGAGTTTATAAATGAAGCTGCTATGAACATTGATGCCCTGGTATTTATATGAACATAAGTTTTCATTTTGCCCAGTGGTATGATTTCTGGGTTTCATGGTAGTTTAGTTTCATAAGAAACTGCCAAACTGGTTTCCAGAATGTTTATACCATTTTATATTCCATCTAGGGATTTATAAATGACAACAGCATGTATTATAGAAAATAATTGTCTTTGAGTTGGTTCTTGTTTTTATACATACCTTGGAATTTATATATGTCTAATATACTTATTAATTCATTGAACATAATATTGTCCATTGTTTCTCATTTCTTTTCTTCTTAACTAATCTTCATGTTTCATATTCTCTTTACCTCCGTCTATGACCAGCTCTTTCCAAAAAAAAAAATACTCTTCATTATTAGGAGTAGATGTTTTAATGTATGGAAACTTACCCTATCTTCAAAAATTAATTGAATAATATTGTTAGGTATTTAGTTTTATAAAAGATTTTTTAAATTTCAAAGTAAGTAATGAGAGCATGAGAGAGGAAAACTATGATATTGTTTATTGAGATATAATTGATATATAATATTAGTTTCATGTGCAAAACATAGTGATTCAATATTTGTACATATTATGAAATGATCACCACAGTACGTCTAGTTAACATCTATCACCCACACAGATTTACAATCTCTTTCTCGTGATGAGAACTTTAAAGATCCACTCTTAGCAACTTTCTAATAGATAATACCATGTTATTAATTATAGTCACTATGCTTCATATTACATTCCCATGACTTACTTTATAACTTGTCCATCCTTTTTGGTCACCTTCACCCATCTTGCCTGCTCCCCACCTTATCCTCTGGCAATCATCAATCTGTTCTCTGTATCTATAAGTTTGTTTTTTGGTGTGTGTGTGTGTGTGTGTGTGTGTGTGTGTGTGTGTGTGTGTGTGTGTGCATGTGTGCGTGTTTCTTTTAGATTCTACAATAAGTGAGATTATGTGGTATTTATCTTTCTCTGTCTGACTTATTTTACTTAGCATATTGCTCTCAACATCCATCCATGCTGTTGCAAATGACAAGATTTCCTTCTTTTTTTGTGGCTGAATAATATTCTGTTGTGTGTTTATCTGTATGTCTGTATAGATATCTATCTATCATCACATTGTTTTGTCCTTTTGTCCATTGATGGACACTTAGGTTGCTTCCAAATCTTGGCTATTGTAAATAATGCTGCAATAAACATGGGGGTGCAGATCTCTTTTTGAGTTAGGGTTTTAATTTCCTTCAGAGAAATACCCAGGACTAGAATTGCTAGATCATTTGGTAGTTCTATTTATAGTTTTTCCTTACCAGAAAGCTACAATCATTTTTTCCCTCAGATTTTATTTGATTAAGTCAAGAAGATGTGGTTTATATATACAATGGAATACTACATGGCAATGAGAAAGAATGACATCTGGCCATTTGTAGCAAAGTGGATGGACCTCGAGGGTGTCATGTTAAGTGAAATAAGTCAGGTGGGGAAGGACAGATACCATATGTTTGCACTCATAGGTCTAACAGGAGAAAGCTAACAGAAGACCATGGGGAGGGGAAGGGGAAAAAAGAGTTAGGGAGAAGGAGGGAAGAAAATCATGAGAGATTCTTGAATACTGAAATTGAACTGAGGGCTTAAGGGGGAGGGGGAAAGGAGAAGGGGAATAACGGTTATGGAGGAGGGCACTTGTGGGGAAGAGCAGTGAGTGTTATACGGAAAACAACTTGACAGTAAACTATATGAAAAAAAAGATTAAGTCTTGTTCCTTATATGTTTTGGATATTTTCTTAAATATGAGTTATTGGCAAGGTACTAACCTATAGTGTATACAGTGTGCTCTTGGTTTTGGGGTAGATTACATACAACACCCAGTGCTCATCCCAACAAGTGCCTTCCTCAGTACCCATCACCTATTTCCCCCTCTCCCCCACACCTCCCATCAACCCTCAGTTTGTTCTCTGTGTTTAAGAGTCTCTAATGGTTTGCCTCCCTCCCTCTCTGTTTGAAACTATTTTTTCTTCTTCCCTTCCCCCATGGTCTTCTGTTAAGTTTTTCAAGTTCCACATACGAGTGAAAACCTATGATATCTGTCTTTCTCTGACTGACTTATTTCACTTAGCGTAATATCCTCCAGTTCCTTCCATGTGGTTGCAAATGGCAAGATTTCATTCTTTCTTGTTACCAGGATAGTATTCCATTGTATACATAAACCACATCTTCTCTGTCCACTCATCCATGGATGGACATTTGGGCTCTTTCCATAATTTGGCTATTGTTGAAAGCACTGCCAAAAACATTGGGGTCCATATGCCCCTATGAATCAGCACTCCTGCATCCTTTGGATAAAAAGCTATAATCATTTAAGCTTGCCTTTTGAATACATGAAAATGCTATTCACTTGTGATAGTAATAACAATTTAATTTATGTACTACACAAGATATATTAAAGGATTTAAAATGCATTATTTGTACAAAGTGTCACACTGGAGCTGAAAGCCCTATGTAAATATAGAAGGTATTTGTCAGTTTATTAGTATTTTCATGGAAGGTCAGCTTTTAAAAGCAAAAACCCTTTTCATGTTTAAACGTATCTTTCCATCTCTTTCCACAAATTTTCACAAACAACCATGCTTTGGCTACTGTGATATAGGATCACCATTGTTCAACACTAACACCCATGAGACCTCTTGCTTTATTTTAGTTTTGTGCTTCCTAGGTACACAGCGGTATTGTGATTCATAAAAACAATACACTGACTGGTTAATGTCAAAAGTCATAAGAGGATAAAAAAAAAAACAAAAAAATGAGCTTTACTTAAATCTGAGAGAATTCAAGTGAACATTAAGAAAAATTTTATACCAAAAGGAAACTTAGTATAAGGAAGTTTAAACATGAGATTAATGTATTTCCATTTCATTTCTTTAGTCAGTTGGCTGCAAGAATCAGATTAAATGCCGTTATACTATGTTTAAATTCATTCAACAGTTGGGAAGTCATTATAATAACAGAGAAGCTGACGTGTTCCTGCACAGTAATGAACCCTCTAATGAACTTAGTTAACTCTCAGACCAACCATATGAGGCAGCTACTGTTCATTCCATTTTATAGATGAGGGTAAGAAAAGAGAAGTCACTTGCCCATAATCGCGTGGCTAGAAAGTGCACAACCCCAGTTTTAGAGTAAATTTTACCTTGGTGTGTTTGCTCTCAGAACTTGTCCTCACAGCCATTGTGCATATTATATTGCCTCTTCAAACATTTACATGTGTGTGATATTCTGAATTAACACGTTGTTTCTACCGTAGGCTCTCCTGGGCATTAGTGTATGCCGGCTTCGTATTTATCCTGTCAATTTCTATGGCTCTGATCATAACATTGATCAAAATTGTAGTGATCGTTGGCTTCATGGTATTAGTCACGCTCTTTGTCCTGTATGGCCTGTCTTTGGTGAGTTGACAAAACATATCTCTTTACCTGCTTCACACCTCAGATATATGAACAAATGATGTTTCTTCAGAATATTGGTGTGGCATAGTCACTAATTTGGTATCCTGTTTTCTATATGTTTTGAGAAAGTTTGTGGCAATGAGAGAAATTCATTAATATTGCTCAAAGTGATTCTCAAAGGAAAAAATATATACCAATTGGAACTCTTTTCTTTTTCCTTCAGATAGCATTGGCTTTCCTCCTGAGTGTGCTGATAAAGAAACCTGTCCTTACCGGTTTGGTTGGGTTTCTTTTCACTATATTTTGGGGATGTCTGGGATTCACTGTATTGTACAGACAACTTCCTTCATCTTTGGGATGGATCTTGGGTCTTTTTAGCCCCTTTGCCTTCATTGCTGGAATGGCTCAGGTAAAGAACACAAGGATTTTTTAATTTTATTTATTAGATTTTCAAAATTATTGAAGAGTTTGGTACTTCATGAAACTTAGTGATCAGTCACCCTCTATTTTAAGAAGTTCTGCTGTATTCTGTTGTGATTACTCATCAAAGTAATAAACAAAGCACATGGATCATTTGTAAAAATCCTAGAAAACTTAAAGTAGAAAAATAATACACCATTGTCTGGCTACTCATTTTTACTGATTATGCCCCCATTTTTTTAAATGTTTTTTTAATTTATTTTTGATAGACAGAGAGAGACAGTGTGAGCAGGGGAGGGTCAAAGAGAGAGGGAGATACAGAATCCAAAGCAGGCTCCAGGCTCTGAGCGAGCTGTCAGCACAGAGCCCGATACAGGGCTTGAACCCATGAACCATGGGATCATGACCTGAGCTGAAGCCGGACGCTTAACCCACTGAGCCACCCAGGCGCCCCTGATTGTGTCCCCATTTTAAAGAGGCAATAAAATGTGGAGGTTACGAGTAATGAGTGGAGACAGAATGCATGAATCAGTCTCAGCTCTGCCCACATACCAGCTGGGTAACCTTGATGTCTGGAGCCTCCCCTTCTTCATCTGCAGAATGGGGATGTCAGTAGAAGTCACCTCCACAGCGGTAAATGTGAGAGCTGATTGTGTTATTATACACGCATCATGCTAGAGCAGTCCCTGACACCTGCTGTGGGGATGTGAGCTATTATCTTTGTTATCTTTAAAATTAGCCTCTTCAAGTCTTCAATACTTATTTGATCCTTTCATGTTCCTACAATATCTTATCCTTAGCATTTTCATATTTCCTTTAAATGTCTTCTAATTTCACTGCCCACTCTGTGTTTCTCTTCCTAGAGTATGTTATTTTTGGTTCCTTGTCCACTTCTCTAAATGTCCTTCTTTAAAACTTCTGTGATAATCAATTAGTTAATTAACTTTCTATTCTTCAGTTGTTTTACTTTCTTCTACAGTATTTCCCACTCTTGAAACAATTTTATTTGTAAAAAGCAACACTACAGACAATGTCACTGTGTTTTTTTTTTAAAAAGAGCTATTAAAATATGAATTATATTTGTCTATGCAGCACTGGTTAATTAAAAAAACAGCGTTAGCTTTATAGGCTCATCTACCTGTTATTTTATTCTTTCTGATGTTAGATCTCACACATGGATTATTACCTGATCGATGTTACTTTTCCTGATCCATCCGGGGAGTCACATGTGGTGATGGGTACTTTCTTCATTTTGGCACTCGACACTCTTCTCTATCTGATACTAATGTTATATTTTGAACGAGTTTTGCCTGGTAAGTAATATGGTGGTTAAAGTTGAATTTAAAGCAATTATGCTTCTTGTAAGGCAATGTCTTAATATGTGTCTACTTGTAATATAAGAAGGGTTTCTGATGGCAGAGGAAAGGAAAAAGTTTCAAAATAATAGAATTTTCTCATTTTCATCCCCCTATTTAATGGTCTGGCCAGAATTAATTGGTTAAAACATTTTGGTTAAAAATAACTTGTATTTCCTTTGGGTTTTATTTTTAATAAAGATAGGGTGTGTGTGTGTGTGTGTGTGTGTGTGTGTGTGTGTGTGTGTGTGTGTTGTAGGTGGAGAGAAAAGGAAATAACTATAACAGCTATTGAATATGATGATACTTATTAGGGCTTGAATCGAACTCATGGATGTTAAGATAATTCATTAGATAGCTCTTGCTAATATTTGGCTCTACTAAACTTGTTCTTCTGCCTCTCAAGAAATAAGAAGGAAAAACACAGTTCAATAAAGTTAGTGGATGACCTCTTCTTTTCTTTCATTTTATGATATTTTTATTTTTAACATTTCTTTATTTTTGAGAGAGAGACAGAGCAGGAGCAGGGGAGGGACAAAGAGAGAGGGAGACAAAGAATTCCAAGCAGGCTGCAGGCTCTTAGCTGTCAGCACAGGCCCGATGCAGGGCTCGAACTCTGACTGTGAGATCATGACCAGAACTGAAGTCAGACGCTTAACCAACTGAGCCACCCCAGTGCCTTTCTTTTTATGATTTTTTACGATCAGCTAACAAGAATGCTTTTAATAGTGTTATAAAAGTTAGTAAAATAAACTCTACAAATGACTTTTAAATTATTATTAAATTATTACTAAATTCCTACATAGAATACATATATAATCCCAGGAACTTATACACTTATATTCCCTTCTGCCCACATAAAATCCACAAACTGTACTCATTCAAAATTCCTTCTCATGTGTCAGAGTATGAATAGGTCTGTCCTTTTCAAACCCTTTTATTTTGGTGTCTTTCTTTACCTGGTTTCTAATCCAGGTATTCTATTTTTAAATTATTTATGTTTTCTTTTTAGACTTTTATTTGTTTCATGTTCTTTATCTTTATTACACTATTATTTTAGCACTTTATCCCCTATGCTTGTCATGTGTGCCATTAATATAATTTCATTTTAAAATTTCATCATCTGTCATTTTGAAATACTGCACTTCTTATGCATTCAGCAAGTTACCTTTGAAATTATTTGGTAAAATTATTCTTGTGAATAAACAAGTTCTTAAAATTAAATGAGACTCCTTCTTTAAACAAAAAGTAGCATATACTATATGGAACCCCTGAAAACCAAGGTAATATGTGTTCTTGCCTTGTGTGGGTCACAGTAAAAAATCAGCTAATTCTAGTGTCAGAATAATCTTAGGGGCGCCCGGGGTGGCTCAGTCGATTAAGTATCTGACTTCGGCCCAGGTCATGATCTCATGGTTCATGTGTTTGATCCCCGCATTGGGCTCTGTGCTGACAGCTCAGAGCCTGGAGCCTGCTTTGGATTCTGTGTCTCCCTTTATCTCTCTGCCCCTCCCCTGCTCAAACTCTGTCTCTGTCTCTCTCTCAAAAATAAACATTAAAAAAAAAAGAGTAATTGGAAAACTTTACTGTGGTATCCACCTGCAAAATGGACCTTAGCCTCCAGATCTGCACTCTCTTGTTCACATGCATGGCAGTGGTCTTAAAAATTCCTTTTTGCTGACCTTCTTCAAAGTGTCCCCAGCCAAACTGGGGCTAGACTCATCTCCATTTTCTCATCATCTTCCTTCCTTTTGGAATTTCTTATTTTCTCTTTTACCCATTGCTTATCAAGTTTTTAGCCTGCAAGGCCCTGGAGCCTAGCAGGTAAAATCGGAATTCTGCATTGTGAATATAGGGAGACATAGTTGTCAGGGCTCTGAATTTAATTATCCCCTGCGACAACTCAGCGCCATATTACCTATTTGTCTTCAATTTTTGTAGGTTTTTTTTCTACATTTAAAATAATTTGGGGGTGACTGGGTGGTTCAACTGGTCAAGCATCTGACTCTTGGTTTCTGCTCAGGTCAGGACCTCACGGTTCATGAGTTTGAGCCCTGCCTAGGGCTCTGTGCTGTCAGTGTGGAGCCTGCTTGGGAATTCTCTCTTTCCCTCTCTTTCCTGCTCATGTTCTCGCTCTCTGTCTCTCTGTCTCTCTCTCTCTCTCTCTCTCTCTCTCTGAAAATAAACCTAAAAAATACTTTTTTCTCTAATATTTCCATAAAGTTTAATTTGTATTTTTAATAGGTAAATATCTACTTTGTTATTCAGTTCTCTGCACATTCATAATGAGCTTACTTTTCTTTTCAAGTACTTACCTAACCCTCCGTCCTCTACTATGGGAAGACAAAAGAAGTAATATTTATGTCTAGGAAAACAGAATTAATTTTCCCTCTTCCTATATTAATGTAACCAGAACATTTTAACAGTCGGTATTTAGTTCAACCTTTGGTGCATGCCTCACATCTTAGAGATGCCCAAACGGTGGTCTGGAGACGTGAATCACCTGACCCAAGAACAGAGTTAGCAGAATTTGCATTAAAACTTTGAAAGTAACACTGCTGTTTGGGGTTTTCTTTTTCTTTTTCTTTTCTTTTTTTTTTTTTTTTGGTTTTTTATGGTTTTTTTTCTCTACAAAGAATTCAATATTCATTATGTTTATTGTTAATTTCCTGTCTTTTGTCTCTAGAATGTACATCTCCCGAGGAAAAGATGCTTGCTTATTACACTGATATCTCCAAGCATCTAGAGTAGTCTTTGTCACATAGTAGGTATTCAAGAAATTTCTGGTGAAATAAATCAATGCATATATTTGTCTTCCTATTTTAAATTTCTTCAGGATAAACAGTGTGTTCTTTCAACCAGAGACCACCTGATGCCTAAGAAGTCTTCAATAAATATAAGATGAAGGAATACAAGAATGTCCTCTTTTTTTCCCTCAGCTTCCAATAAAAAATATATTTCCTCTTTTCCTTCTTCTCCTTCACCCTCCCCCCAACACTTCTCCTCAGCCTCTTCCTCTACCGTCCCCTTCTCTTCCTCCTTTTTTTCCCCCACAAATTTGATTTAGTCTCACTTCCCTTTATTTCGGTACTCTGTATATTCTTTAATCCAAATGTTTCTAATCATCTCTCAAACCCACATTTTGAGAGTAGGTTATATTTAAATGTTTTTACATTTATAATTCTTTTTCTAAGCCAAAATTTCCTGTGAAATTGAAACTAATTAGATATCAGATTTCATCTGTGTATCTGTTTAACACAAAACTGCTTATTAAAGTTTACCTGGGTGAGCAGCGTTTCATAGGTAGCTTTGGAAACACTTCTGTAAATTAGTAACTAAATGTAACGTAGGAAGTGTAATAGGAGAGGATCGCAGGAGGTTCTGTGAGAGGCTGAGTGCCAAGGTTGGTGGGTCAGGAAAAGGTTGGAGGAAAGAGCCTCAGTTGCATGTAAAGGATAAGAAGGTTTACCTGGTGGACAAAAGTGCAAAAAATTTTTTTGTAGCCTAAAGGAACAGTATGTGTGCCCAGCAATGGGAGACAGCTGGAGTGTAGGGGAAATTAAAAATCGTTAGGTAGAGCTAGTGCATAGTTTGCCGTGAGATGTGGTTTTAGGGTAGGAATTAATAACCAGCTAACAAGAAATTAGAAGGGGAGATTTTTCCCCCAAATACACATGTCCGTGCACAGCTACACACAGGGTAATATAGAATGTAGAGATCCCAAAGACGCTGAGGTTAACCCCCAATGAAGTCCCTCCATAGGTGTCTGTTCATGGTACCTTGATGGGTCCTGTGCAGAATTTGGGATTCGGTCCTCTAGAGCAGTTCCAGGTTTGGTGGTCATGGCCCAGCAATGTTTCCCCTTGTCTTTGTTGAAATGAGAAATCCTGTTAAACTTATTTTTCGCCCTGAATTCTTCATTTGGAAGTCGTCCTTCATGTGGTGAGATTATAGCCTTTAAATATCTATATTTTTGCAGTGAAAATATTTTTTTCTCTTTTGCTGTGGTGATCCTAGCAAGATAGGAGGTTTTCAACTGTCCTTAATGAATGCAATATATTTATTTTAAAAAATATTATTTGCCCAAGTAATCCAAGAGCCTTAGAACCTCTGGTGCAGGAAATAGAGAGAGATTGATCTAATTTCTATAGGACCTCTCCCTGATGAGATTGGTGTTTTAGGAAAATCACTCTGGCCCCTGTGTGGGGGATGGGCTCAAAGCAGGTGGATGTTGTAATGATCTGTGTTGGGGTGGAGGGTGGCAAACTGGAGACCAGTGTAATTTAGAGGGGAGGACAGACTCAAGAGATACTTAGGCATGAGAAACAATCTGATGTGGCAGCTAGTTCTATATGAACTGGAGGAAGTGAGAAAGGGAGGGGAGGACAGGGGCTCCTGCTTCTGGTCTTGACTCCTGAGCAAGTAGAGAAAATGCCACTTAATTAGGACAGCAAAACAGGAGTATACAGAATTCATACAACCTCTGATGTATTGTTTTAAATGTCATAATTTCTATGAATAACATGAACTTCTTTCTCAGTTTTAGTTCCCCCCATTTTGAAAACGTTTCCTTTGCTTTTTCAAAGTATAACATCCCTTTCCGGCTAGTTCTGCTCTAGATGTTTCTACATATTTTCACTCTTGAGCATTTCTGCTTTCCCACATTATATCTCTAGAACTACAACACAGGATTCTTTTCATTTCTCTTTTTGAAGACGTTAAGGTTCTAGAGACCTTTCCCATATGTTTTTCTGTATATCTCCAATATTGTCTGTTTTTGTATTTCTAGAAGTCGTATGTTGTATCTCCTCCTCCTTAACTTTTCTGTTGGGTTGTAGTTTCTCAAGTCTATCCCCTTATATTAGCTTCCAATAATAGCTTGTCATGTGACATGATTCTCTATTGATTAAATTATCCTGTAGTCTCTGAAAAATCAATTCCCTTTCCTCCTCCTATCACTAACAAGTTCCCATTTTGTGGAAACATCATTAAAATGCCATCTCATTTTATTTACTTTGGATCTTTAGATCCAGAACTGAAATTTCTATTAATTATTACTCTATTCTCCTTTCTTACCATTAAACTGTAAGTCCATTTAAATGTCAAATGATTTTTAATCAATTATACATAAAGCCCATTTTGCCTTGGAATGATATGAACTACCTTGATGCAGATCCTTGAAATTCCTTGCATAATTTCATGAGGCCATTAAAAACCTTAAGGATTTTCTATGTGGTTGAAAGAAAATTTACTTAAAATAAATGAAGACATGGCAGAAACAGTTTGATTTGTATTTCTTTCATTTTCCTTATGGAGTTTTAATATTTCCTATCTTGCCACTTCTTATCCCTTAATTTTAATTTTCTTCCTTTTTACCCATTTTCTATATGCCAGCAATTATCCAGCCTCTTGTCTACCTCTCTCTTATTAATAACTATTTTTTCCATTTTGTTTTATTCTTCAGACTTTGAAAAGATTGACTTTGAGTTTTTAGTGACTGATATGCTTATTATTTTCAATGTTTATTTTTCCATGTTATCCGGATAATATTTCTTCATGTACGATGGTATGAATCAGTTTATACAACTTCTCTTTTTAAGCATCCAGGTGTCTAGAGATTCTGAGAATGAGGAAGTCCTTGATGTTTCATATGATTTCCAACAGCTACCACTTTATTTTCTTTGACAAGCTTTTTTATTTTTATGAACCAGAGCTGAGAATTTACCAAAGGCCAAAACACTGTCTTAAATTTAAAATCCTTGTAATGCTTTAGGGGCACCTGAGTGGCTCAGTTCATTAAACATCCAACTTTGGCTCAGGTCATGATCTCACAGTTTGTGGGTTTGAGCCCTGCATTGGGCTCTGTGCTGACAGAGTGGGGCCTGGAGCCTGCTTCCCATTCTGTGTCTCCGTCTCTCTCTGTCCCTCCTCTGCTTGGCTCTCTGTCTCTCTGTCTCTCAAAATGAGTAAGTGTTAAGAAAAGGTTTTTAAAAACCTGGAAAACATAAATCATTAATGTATAGAAAGAAAGAACTGGCAACAAGTTTCACTAGGACAGATGTCATTCTTTACTGATATAGATGGTTGACTCAGTATTTAACAATACGCACCTTGATTGATCAGATGAAGGTGGCCGCCGGCATTCACCGTTGTTTTTCCTAAAGTCTTCATTTTGGTCCAAACATCAAAGCACTCATCACAAAGTCTTTGA
This sequence comes from Suricata suricatta, assembly GCF_006229205.1. Taxonomy (NCBI): domain Eukaryota; kingdom Metazoa; phylum Chordata; class Mammalia; order Carnivora; family Herpestidae; genus Suricata; species Suricata suricatta. The sequence continues at coordinate 47,905,673 of NC_043716.1, read as the reverse complement.
GGACGAAATCAATCCTGAGCATTACCCTGATGACTCTTTTGAACCAGTGCCTCCAGAGTTCCATGGAAAAGAAGCCATAAGGTAACTAACAAATTATGTACACTGAGAGATAAAATTTTAATAAACTAGGGTACAGAAAAATCAACCACAGGTCAAATATTAAAGATGATGTGCTTTTGAAAGTTCCATTCTTTCAGGTATTTTTGCCATCATTTTAAATTTCTTTCATTCATCATTTTAAAAGTAACTACTGGGACTCCTGGGTGGCTCAGTTGGTTAAGCATCTGACTCTTGATTTTAGCTCAGGTCCTTTAGATCAAGTCCCGCATTGGGTTCTCTCTCCCTCCCTCTCTGCAATCTCTCCTGCTCTCTCTCTTATTCTCTCTTACTCTAAATAAATTAATTAATTAAATTAATAAAAATTTTGCTGCTGATATTGTCAGCAGCAAAATTCAGTAGCCCTGTTTATTTTCTTGTTCTTTATCTTTTACTTCCTATCCCTGCCATTTTTAATCTCCTCTCCGCATTGTCTTCTAATACACACACATTATAAGTAGGTATGTACATATATAGTGCATGTGATACACACACATTTCAAACTTAGATTATCTGCCTTTAGGGAGTGTATGGATTATGGTTTTGAAATCAAAGATTTCTTCATAATTTAGCAGCTTTATAACTTTTTGCTAACCTGTGTGAAATCTCTGAACCTCATTTTCTTCATTTCTAAGAAATCTGTAGTTCAACAGTATAATGACTTGTTCTTGAGGAATTTAAAGAATCAGTGAGATAGTTAAATATGAGTGTTACATAATTGGAATTGGACACATATTAGTTTTATATCTTTATCCATATGGGTGTAATCAATTGAAAGGATGTGATTTATTGAAAGAATAAATAATGCAGAGGGAAGCATTAGTAAAGGTTTTCAAGAAAACCCAGGAAGATATATAGACAATGACTTCCAGATTTTTTATTTCATCATAATTCAGTGCATGCTTTTCTAGATGTTTGCTTCTTTATTAAAAGAGAGTATTGAGAAATACTCCTAAATGACATTCCATTTACGTGTAGTTTTCTCAGGAGAAAACGGAGCATAGTGATTACAGTGTAGTCCATGGATTTAAACCATGCTGCTTGTTAACTCTGTGATCCCAGCTGAATTACTTGTCTCTGCCTCAGTTTCTGTATCTTAAAAATGGGCATAATACTGGTAGAAAGTTTGTTATAAAGAGTAAATGAGCTACCACGTGTAAAGCTTTGAGAATAGTGCCTGGCCTAAAATATGCATTCAATGACTGTTTGCTATTAGGAATATCCCAAAAAAATTCAATCAGATACTCCCATATCAGTTCACTTATTTTGAAACACTTAGGTCAATGGTGATTGGCAAAGGTATAGGAAGGGACATGAGCAGGAAGGTGACAGAGAAAGGAGAAAACTAAACCTGACATGGAAAGATCAAAAAGAAAATCCTCTATTTCCTGGAGTTGGAACTTCTCAAATTCTGCCATTTCTAGTAGTCTTTTAAGCCCTCGCACCAATGTGAAAATTTATATGGCTACTTCAGTTTATCATGTTCCTTACCGCTAACTTACAGTGACTGTGTTGTCACCAAAACATTTACTTAAATTAAAAGGTGCATTAGGACTAACTTATGTTAGTCAGGCCACAAGCTCATCTTTCAGGAACATGGTTCAGTAAATGCTCAGAACCCAACCCTGACTCACATTCATCCAGGGGCCAATGAAGATGGATATGGTCGTGTGGCCATTCGGTTCACCTAAGTGGAAGCCACCAGCAATCCTATTCCAGGGTGGTAGATCCCCATTGACATGAACTGAGTGGACTCCTGGGGACATACGAGAGCTGTAGCCTGTCTAAACCCTGCACACTCTGTCATCTACCTTGACAGTTCCTCCTTCTATACTTGATAGCCCAACATGCTTCACGCCAGCTCCTCGGATCAGTCTGGGCTGGACTATTTCTCCTATCTCCTGGCAACAAATCAGTTACTTTATTCATTTATTCATCATCCATTAAGCCCTCTGCCAGATCTAGGATTCAAAGATTCATGACGGTTGTTAACCTAGGGACAGGCAGAGCCTGGGAGGAAACAGGCACTTGTGTGGATAATTAGTTAAAAGGGTGGTAGAGATGAATGCAGAGAATAACAAAGCATAGAGAAGGATCATTCAGCCCGGACTAAGGGTGGTGAAAAAGGTCAGAAGGAGATAACTGTTGAGGTAAGCCTTACAGAAGGAAAAGGTCTCGGTCACATAAATTGCAGTGGGGCATGTGAAGGCTCTTCCAAACAGGAAGTGTGGTGTGAGCAACATAGCACAGCAAGAGGCAATGTGGGTGAATCAAGAATGACAAGAAAATGACATTTCTGAGCTCGAAACACAAGGTGAGAAGAGGGAGAAGTAAATCGTAAGAGGTATGGGCCAAATAAGATCATGTAGGGTTTTGTTTGCCAAATTAAGAATCACCAAGTAATTTTAGGGAGGCGAATTACACAACTAGACCTTTGTTCAACAGCTTTGTGGATTGGATTTGAAGTCCACACAGTTGGAGAAATGGAAACATGTCAGAGGTTGTCAGTCAGGAAAAGTGAATTCTGGAAATACCATGTAAGTAAAAGGATTTGGTATGGGAATGAGGAATTCATAAAAATATTAAGGATAGAAGAAGAAGGGTCACAAAAGCTGTAGCCAGAAAGTCAGAGGAGCAGCTGCTGAGGACCTTATCCTGATGTGTGGAGATGGGTGGGTCTCAATAAGTCGGCTGGTAAAGCACTGCGAATGTCGGGATTCTCTGGGCAAATTCCCACCAGTTTTCTTAATCTGTGGCAGCAAAGTGGGGCTTGTCAAAAAGTCTGAGAAGCTGCTACAAATCTGGGGTCTGGCCATATGTCTGCCCCCATGACCTTCAGAGAAAAGCGGCCTGCCTTCACTTCTGCTTTCCAAATCTTGCCCAAGTTCTCCTCTGTCCAATACAGGGAAGTACTTCTGAGAAATGTGGTCCATGGTGTGTCCTCTGCTTTGGAGACAAAGGGCGAGGCTGATGCAAATGGGTAACTGACCATCAAGTTCAGAGGTTGAAGTGAGAGATGGTAAAAATCTGGACTGGAAGGTCATAGACAAGTGATAAAGGGACAAATTCAAGTAGCTTCACAAAGTTAAATCCATAAATCCAAACAGTTAAATTATAGTAATTTTGTGGACCACAGGTTGAGGTGAGAAAGAGATAAGGAAAGAGTCAGGGACGTTTCTTAGGCATTTAGTTGGTGCTCCTGAGTGAATGCTGAAAACACCAACTGACATAGAAAACTGAAGTGGGAGTGGCTTAGAGGGAAAAATAATATACTGTGTGTGGTTTTGAGGTGAAGAGATACAGCAAAAAGCTGAATATGTACCTCTGACACTTTGAAGAAAGGCATAAAGACACAAATCTGGGAATCATTAGAATCTAAATAAGAGTCGAAGGAACAAGAGTGGGTAATGTTGTATAGCAGAGATTTGAGAATAAGAAAAATAGTTGGTCAAGTGTGGAATCCAGTGTAAGGAATCCAGAAAGTACGCTGAGCAGAAAAGTAAGAGAATGATATGAAAATCAAGAAGGTAGAAGCTAAAGAAATAAGGCCTTGAAGAAAAGAGCCTGCAAATACTTAATATGGTGTCTATTTTTTTTAATGTTGTTTTTTTTTTTTGAGAGAAAGAGATGGGGTGGGGGAGAGAGAGCGAGAGCATGTGAGACTACAGTAGGGGCAGCGAGAGGGAGACAGAGGATCTGAAGTAGGCTCCACACTGTCACCACACAGCCCCACATGGGGCTCCATCTCGTGAACCATGAGATCATGACCTGAGCTGAAGTCATGACATGACCTGAGCTGAGCTGATTAAGACCATGCTTAATCAACTGAGTCACCTGGGCGCCTCATTAATGCAGCGTCTATTAAACAATGATTGGAAAGTGTCCCTTGGATTCAGTAGAATGGCACTGGTGCCTTCACTGAAGATAGTTTCTTTCTTTCTTTCTTTTTTTAATGTTTATTTGTTTTTGAGACAGAGGAAGAAACAGCATGAGCAAAGGAGGGGCGGAGGGAGAGGGAGACACAGCATCCAAAGCAGGCTCCAGGATTTGAGCTATCAGCACAGAGCCCGATGCAGGGCTCGAACTCACTGTCCACAAGATCATGACCTGAGCCAAAGTCAGACACTTAACTGACTGAGCCACCTGGGCGCTCCTGAGGATAGTTTCAGTGAAGTTGTAGGGTCAGAAGCTATGTTGCTTTAGGTTGGGAGTAAAGGTGAGATAAAGAAATGGAAACAGGTTATAGAGACCCTATTTTGATACATTTGTCTGTGGAGGAGAAGAACAATTAATAGCTGGAGAGGGGGCAGGACTGAGGGAAAGGCTCTCCTGTTCTTTCCTTCCTAACAACGGTGGCTTTGTCTTCATTTGCAAACAGAGGGCAGTACCTGGAACACAAGAAGTGCCAAGTTCAATAAGCACATGAGCAGGTCTGGGTGGGATGGCTTTTCACCAGTGCCTCCTCGGACGCCCTGATGGAGGGAACACCCTAGCCTTGTGAGGTGCAGGTGCAGTTGCAAACGGTAGTATTGGCAGTTAGCATAATCTCTGTTATCAGAATACTCACCACAAAGTTGCTTTCTCCTCTTTCAGAATCAGAAATGTTAAAAAAGAATATGATGGAAAGCCTCAAAAAGTACAAGCATTACAAGGTAAAAAGAACTTCATTGTTTTGATGATGTTTTTAATTAAAACAATTTTTTGTTTCCCAAAAATACAAATAGTCATAGTGCAGAATCAGAGAATGAATATAGATAAAAAGAAAAATTTTTTAAAAACCCACATTTCTACTATGAGGGATAGTCCACATATATGTGTGTGTGTGTGTGTGTGTGTGTACATATATATATGTATGTGTGTGTATATATATATATATATGTAATATCTTTAAAAAATGGGATTGTACTAATTATGCTGGGTTTTTTTTCCATTTTATTTAGATCCAAGTTAGTTAACATTTGTGTAATAATGTTGTCAGGAGTAGAATTTAGTGATTTATCACTTACATACAACACCCAGTGCTCATCCCAACAAGTGCCCTCCTTAATCCATCACCCATTTAGCCCATCCCCCCCACCTCCCCTCCAGCAGCCCTCAGTTTGGTCTCTGTATTTAAGAGTCTCTTATGGTTTGCCTCCTTCTGTTTTTACATTGTTTTTCCTTCCCTTCCCCTATGTTCATCTGTTCAGTTTCTTAAATTCCACATATAAGTGAAATCATATGATATTTTTCATTCTCTGACTGACTTATTTTGCTTAGCATAATACACTCTAGTTCCATCCATGTTGTTGCAAATGGCAAGATTATATTCTTTTTGATCACCAAGTAATATTCCATTAAATATACATACCACATCTTGTTTATTTGTTTGTCAGTTGATGGACATTTGGGCTCTTTCCATAATTTGGTTGTTGTCGATAATGCTGCTATAAACATTGGGAGTGCCTGTGCCCTTTCGAATCAGCATTTAAAAAAAATTTTTAATGTTTTTTACTTATTTTTGAGAGACAAAGAGAGGCAGCATGAGCAGGGGAGGGTCAGAGAGAGAGGGGATCACAGAATCCGAAGCAGGCTCCAGGCTCTGAGCTAGCTGTCAGCACAGACCCTCGATGTGGGGCTCAAACCCACAAACCATGAGATCTGACCTGAGCCGAAGCTGGCCCCTTAACCGACAGAGCCACCCACGTGCCCCTAATGTTTATTTTTGAGACAGAAAGAGACAGAGATTGATCCAGGGAGGGGCAGAGAAAGAGGGGGACACAAAAACTGAAGCAGACTCCAGGCTATGAGCTGTCAGCACAGTGCCTACACGGGGCTTGAACTCATGAACCGTGAGATCATGACCTGAGCCGAAGCCGGACGCTTAACCGACTGAGCCACCCAGGCACCCCTCAAATCAGCAGTTTTGTATCCTTCGGATAAATACCTAGTAGTGCAATTCCTGGGCCATAGAGCAGTTCTATTTTTATTTTTTTTTGAAGAACCTCCACACTGTTTTCAAGTAGCTGCATCAATCTGCATTCCCACCACTTCTGCTACTTTATAATCTGTGACTTGGATTCATCAAACCAAGCTTGAAGGATCACTACAATTGTTTTTACTTTCAGAGAACTTTTCATCCTCTGTTTTGGGCAGTGGTTTGCCTTGTTTTTATATTCTCTGACGATGTAATTCCATCTGTTGTCAATCTTCGGAGAATCTCTTAAAAGTTCTAGGGTGCTAATGGAACATTATTTAATTTCTTCATGGAGCTAGATAAATATTAAAGAAAAAAATTATCAAGTCCTAAGCACTCACATAAAAAATGCCCATGACATGTTCTGGGTTCCAGCAAACCCCTCCAGAGTCCATGTCCACCCTTTGGTGACACAAAACAGAACAGTGACCAGTGCCCGGGGAAACTTTATGGTCCTCTCCTCAATTGGTCTTCCCTCCATCCAAATACCGAACAAACACCTCTTTCCTCCATATTTGGCCCTTCTGTCTCAGCTCTGGGGGCCTCTGTGAGAACCTCCTTCCATCAAACTGCTTTCCTTTACCTGGAAACCAAATACTCTGTTTACTGGGCTTTATTCCTGGTCGCCTTTGCTCTATTAATCTTTAGCATCAAATTGATATATTAGTTGACATTCAAAGGATTTGGGTGGGGAGAAAGGTAGAAATTTATTTCTCAATCTTGATCCAATTTCTCCAGAGAAATGAAGGATTTGTCTTCACAAATAGACACAACTAAATATACCCTATTATAGGGGACATGTCAGAATACCAGAGAAATGAAGTGTTAAGAGACATTTGACTTTTATGACTTTTTTAAGGTCCATTCCATCTGAATATAGTCGAAAGGCTAACTTTCACTTTTTGTTCTAAAACAGGCATATTTCTTGACGTCTATGAAGGGCAAGTCACTGCAGTACTTGGGCATAACAGAGCTGGCAAATCAACGCTGCTGAACATTCTTAGTGGCTTGTCTGTTTCTACGGAAGGTAAGGAAACAATTTTTTTTAACTCTAGCTTTATTATTTTTTTCTCTTTTTAATAGTTTATAGGAAAATAATTTTATAAGCAGCTGATCAAGCAGGTTTTTTACACAGTTGAGTAACTTAGAATAGGAAATATTTATTCCATGTTTATATAAATTCACAATAAAGTTTGTGTCTCCTCTTTGCTGTTCATTCCAGGTAAATTTGGCATTGCCATAGACCCCGATATTTATGTTAAGAATGATCTGAATTTCTCAATGCATTAATTATGCAATTATAAAATGTGAGGTTTCTTGAACTCGTATCCCATATTATCACTCTTCACAGAGTTAATATCCTGGTGTTGAATACTTTAAAATTTCTAGGGGCACCTGGGTGGCTCAGTCAATTAAGCATCTGACTTCGGCTCAGGTCATGATCTGATGGTTCATGAGTTTGAGGCCTGTGTCAGGCTCTGTGCTGACAGTTCAGAACCTGGAAGCTGCTTCAGATTCTGTGTCTCCTTCCCTTTCTGCCATCCCCCCCTCACTCTGTCTCTGTCTCTGTGTGTCTCTCAAAATAAACATTAAAAAAATAAAATAAAATTTCTATTTTATAGGAACAGCCACTATTTATAATACCCAACTTTCTGAAATAACTAACATGGAAGAAATTAGAATGAACATTGGATTTTGTCCACAATTCGATATTCAATTTGACTTTCTTACTGTGAGAGAAAACCTTAGGCTATTTGCTAAAATAAAAGGGATTCACTCCAGGGAAGTGGAACAAGAGGTAGGTGAACATATTCAAACTGATGGCTGTGAAAATAATTTACTTTGCTCTTGACCATATTTTTTAACTGTTACTTTATTTTCATAAATAAAGCTTAGTTGATGAAGTTCTTAGGGTGGACTTCCCTTAATTATTAGGAAAGCTGATTCAAGTAAAATATTTTGTATTATGTAGAAGTGTTTTTTTTTAATAGGTGAAAAGAGTTATAATGGAATTGGACATACAAAACATTCAAGATGTCATTGCTAAAAAATTAAGCGGTGGACAAAAGAGAAAATTAACACTTGGGATTGCCCTTTTAGGGGATCCTCAGGTAAGAGAGAAAAACTCTTGAAATCAATGTATACCGAAGGATACCATGCTATCATTAAAGTCTAGACTCTGATTACCAAGTATGAGAGGAATATGTAATAGGGGACCATACAAGCTTCTGGAGAATCCCCTGGAAGGCTATATTTGAATCTAGGAATCATATGGGTTTCCTTGCAACTTTCCGAAGATCCTCACTTGGATCAGGCAGATGCTTTCTTACTCTTTCTCATCTGCAGGTTTTGCTGCTGGATGAACCAACTGCTGGACTAGATCCTTCTTCAAAGCACCGAGTTTGGAACTTCCTGAAGGAACGGAAAACAAACCGTGTGATCCTTTTCAGTACCCAGATCATGGAGGAGGCTGACCTCTTGGCTGGTGATTCTTGGTTTCTTACTTCTAATTAGTTATTTAAGGGCTTAACATGAGAGATATTGTCTATAGTCTATTTTTTTTTAAGAGAATCTTGCTTAAAGTCCATTTGTGTGATGACATTCTAAAGATGCACTTTGCTCTGGAGGAATGCTGATCTTCCCATGAGTTCTCAGACCCGTGCGTGATGCATCTCCTTGTCTGTAACTTCCTTCCTTGTCACAAGTACATTTTAAAAGTTTTGAAACCCTAATATTAACTTTCATATAGTTTTTGTGGTTGGATAGAAACAACTTTTAGCTGGGAAAACTTTTTAAATTTACAAGCCTTCGTTGCTTCCTTAGAAGGATCCTTGGGTCACTAATCAAGGTGTGGAGTGTGAAGATGCAAGCTTGGAGAATGTTCTGCCGAGGACATAGTGGCAGGTGGAAGACTAGTTTCAGGAAGCCAGGAAAGGGTATGGAAGAAGAATCTGAAAAAAATTAAGTCAGAAATGGACTCAGTGAAAAGGAGAGAAATTTTTACCGTCTGATGCGCAGGATGATCCTATTCTAAGTTTCCTTAAAATATACTTTACCTCCATGTTGTTTACTTCCTGCCTAAATAAAGCCATGAAACAAGCCATCCCCAAACCTAGTATCTTAAGTCAATAAGAATTTATTTAGTGCATAAGTTGGAGAGTTGGCAATTTAGGGTGGGCTCACTTAGAGAGATTTTCCTGTCTTTGACTGGGTTCACTTACTTATGTCTGGTAGTTGAATGGCCATTGGCAAGGCCAGTTGGATGACCTAAGGTGACTTTGGTGACAGCCCCACTCTAGGTGTATTTCATCTCCCAGCAGACTATCCCAGGCATTCTGATGGCAGGGACTAAGGCTCTAGAGACCAAGTCCCAACGCATAAGCCCACTTCAAGCCTCTACTTGCCAAAGTAGGCTAACATGTCATTGGCCAAAGCAAGTCACATGGTGGAGGCAGGTCTCAAGGGCTGGAGGGGGTCTCCTTGCTCATGGTGGGAGAACACTGCAAAGCTATATGGTAAAGTATCTGATGAAGGGAGAGTTGAAGAATTGGGCCTCCTTGTAACGTTTTATGCCACTGGATAACCTGTGAGGGAGGCAGTGAATTTCTGAGTCCTGCTTCCAAGGAGGTGTGGGGATGGGAAGTGGTGCTGTAGCCAGGAGCTCAGTTATATCGAGACTGCATTCATACTAAAAAATCTGGTCAGTGTCTTGGTCTCCAGAGCAGAGACCACACCCACAAAAGGAATTCGCATAATTTATTCTTTCTTTCTTTCTTTTTACTCAGATAGGAAAGTGGTTCTGTCTAACGGGAAGCTGAAATGTGCAGGGTCATCTTCGTTTCTGAAGCAAAAATGGGGTGTTGGATATCGTTTAAGGTAATGTATCCTGGGAGTAACTTAAAAAAAATGTTTTTTGATGTTTATTTATCTTTGAGTGAGAGAGAAACAGAGTGCAAGCAGGAGAGGGACAAAGAGGGAGACACAGAATGCAAAGCAGGCTTCAGGCTCTGAGCTGTTAACCCAAAGCCCGACGTGGGGCTCCAATTCATGAACTGTGAGATCATGATCTGAGTTGAAGTCAGACACTTAACTGACTGAGCCACCCAGGTGCCAATGGGAGTGTAGCTTTTTAATAGGACTATGGATATGAGGGCTGGCATTTCCTGTAATCATCTAGAGGTTTAAAAAGGCAACCTAATATTTGGTGGAAATTGATTTACAATAAATGGTACATAATGTATCTCCATCATTAACGTGTTCCTTATTGGTTGTCTTTTGGTTTTAAACACGTAAATTTCTAAATCCATATATCTTTCAATAACACATTTTTTGGTTAACATATAAAAATTCATGATCATGTTTTCAAAAAGCAAATAATTTTAAAAAGTTATTTTTTAGAAAGAGAGATAGTGAGTGTGAGGGAGGGAGAGAGAGAGCCTACAGGCTCCCCACTTTCAGCACAGAGCCCAACATGGGGCTCAAACACACAAACTATGTGAGATCATGACCTGAGCCAAATTCAAGAGTCAGATGCTTAACCGACTGAGCCACCAAGGAAGGTGCCCCCTCAAAAAGCAAGTAATTTTTAATGAAACAGTTGACCCTGAAGGTCTGAAATTGTATTCCAAATCTACTTTATATGTCAGAATCAACTTTGATGTCAGAATATCCCATGGGATAATTTAGAAAGCACAGCATATCAACAAGCAAGTTATTGGCATGAGGAGAAGCCATTTGCTGCAAGAAAACAATTGATTATTAAAAACCTTATTAAATTTTAATGATCCTGAAGTAATGTTTCATGTACCTTATACCCTATTATAATTTTATATATACATATCTCAATACATATAATATATATGTATATATGTTTACATGTCAGCCTGCTGTCCATCTATCTATCTATCCATCCATATTATATGTACACTGAAATTTCAACTCACTTTACTTACATTTTAGGAAGTTGACCAGGGGGTTGGGATTGACATGTAATACCCTGTATTTTCCCCATTTAAAACAATTCAAACGTGGTTACCATTTAGCACTTGGAAGTAGAATATCTGATTTCTGGGAACTGAGTCCTGAAATTAGCAGGAGATGCCTGTAATTTATCCAAATTATTTAGTGGAAAACTGTCTCGTAATGAGCCGTGGCGTTGGAGAAGAATTCAAAAGACTTCTACTTCTTTTGTAACCATAGCTTACACAGGAATGAAATGTGTGATCCAGAGAGAATCACATCCCTCATTAGGCGGCACATCCCTGAGGCCAAGTTAAGAGCAGAAAGTGAAGAGAAACTTGTGTATCTGTTGCCCTCGGAAAGAACAAACACGTTTCCAGGTAACGGACTGCAGGGTCACACAGAGAACAGCTAAGGGTCCCGACGGCACTGACTGCGTTCTCCGCCTTCTGTCGGTTGGGTTTTAAAGCGCAGATCCATGAAAATATTTATCCCTAAGAGCTCTACCTCCTGTTTTCAACATAGTGAAGTGTGTTCTTATGTGAGAGCAAGGAAAATTTCCATGACTATATTTCACTGAAAAACCCAGATTTGCTCTCTTTATCAGCATTAAATGAAGCTTTGAAATATCTCCTTTTAGAAACAGCAAAAAAAATTATTTAAGATTAAATAAGGCCTTATTTTTTTATTTAAAGTTTTTTTTAACATTTATTTCAACTTAGAAAGAGAGAGACAGAGCACAAGCAGGGGACGGGCAGAGAGAGAGGGAGACACAGAGTTGGAAGCAGGCTCCAGGCTCTGAGCTGTCAGCACAGAGTCCAGTCCGGGGCTCAGACTCACTGACTACCAGATCATGACCTGAGCTGAAGTCAGATGCTTAACTGACTGAGCCACCCAGATGCCCCATAAGAGTAAGGCCACCTTATTCTTTATTTAAAAAAATTTTTTTAAACATTTATTTATTTTTGAGAGATAAAGAGAGACACATGAACAGGGGAGGGGCAGAGAGAGAAGGATGCACAGAACCAGAAGCAGGCTCCAGGCTCTGAGCCATCAGCACAGAGCCCGACGCGGGGCTTGAACCCATGAACTGTGAGATCATGACCTGAGCTGAAGTCAGACACTCAACCAACTGAGCCACCCAGGTTCCTCAAGGTACCTTATTCTTAAAAAACAGTTGGAAGTAATTCAACAGTCTTTATAAAGTATCATTTTAATTGCTTTGTAGAGAGGCACCTTGGTGGCTCAGTCAGTTAGTCTGACTTTGGCTCAGGTCTTGATTTCACAGTTTGTGGGTTCTAGCCCCAAGTCGGGCTCTGTGCTGACAGCTCAGAGCCTGAAGCTGTTTTCAGATTCTGTGTCTCCCTTGCTCTCTGCCCCTCCCCCACTTGTGTTCTGTCTCTCTTTCTCTCAAAAATAAATAAAATGCATTAAAAAACATTTTTAAAACTAGAAAATGCAGTGAAGGAAATATCACCCATGCTTGATGAATTTAATAACAATTTTTTAATATTTATTTATTTTTGGAAGAGACACAGAGCGTGACTGGGGAATAGGCAGAGAAAGAGGGAGACACAGAATCTGACACAGAATCTGAAACAGGCTCCAGGCTCTGAGCTGTCAGCACAGAGCCCCATGCGAGGCTCCAACTCACAATATCATGACCTGAGCCAAAGTCAGATACCAACGGACTAAGCCACCGAAAGGCCCCTTGAGGAATTTTTAAGTAGACATACATACTTACACAAACACACACATGGCCATGGTATTATAAGAAATTTTAAAGTTTATGAAACAACAACAAAAAAGGATGTAAACGAATAAAATTGATTTGAAGGACAAGAGAATATTGGGATGTTTTTATTGGATTATTGTGGCAGCTTTAGTTTGAAAATGCTTGTATATTTATCTATTCGGAGTAATCTTTAGGATTCCAATGTACTTACTTATCAGCAATTTTAATTGCATTAATTTATTACTATCTTCTTTTTAGATCTTTACAGTGACCTTGAAAAGTGTTCTAATCAGGGCATAATGAATTATGATGTTTCCATGACAACTCTGAATGAAGTTTTCATGAATCTAGCAGGCAAATCAACAATTGACGAGCCAGGTATAATAATGTGTATCTAGTAGAAAATTAAGAAAGAAAAAAACCAGGAAATGTCCATGTGTTATCATATTTCTAGATTTTATTTGGGATTCTACCTAGAAGGTCTGATAGGGTTACCCACTCTTAAAAGAATTACAATTATTTTATTGTTATTTAAATTTTTTGTAGTATTTATTTTTGAGAAAGTGGAGGAGGGGTGGGGCGGGGAGGGGAGACAGCAGAGGGGAGACAGCAGGGAGCCTGATGCAGGGCTCCAGCTCATGAACCACGTGATTATGACCTGAGCTGGAGCCAGCTGCTTAACTGACTGAGCCACCAAGGTGCTCCTAAAAGTTTTATAATCATTTTATATCTCACATAATCAGACTTGGTGCTAGGTAATTACGTTTTAACATTTGTCTACCTCTACTGGCAGTAACTGTCACACCCCTTTGCAATGCCCACTTGTCCTTTATCATCAATAGCTCCCTGCTAATGTCATGAGTCCTAGCTTTGTCTCTTAACTGCCATTCTCTATGAAAATGTACTCTTACTTAGCTAATAAATTAACTAATAACAGATAACTCGATAAGAGGATATGTTCACTTAGTTTAGTTTGTAATAAGAACCATTAGAAGAATTTCGGAGCTAAATATTTGCTAGGCATTGTGCTCAGCTGTTGGATCGCATTGCTCTTAATTCCTACCATAACTTGGTTATTTAGGGAGAAACCTGAGATTTGGAGAAGTTGAGTGATTAGCCAGAACACAACAGCTGCTGTGTGGCATATGTGGGATTTGAAGAGGAGGTCTTTCATGGACTTTCTATTCCTTAAAACCAATGTCCTGAAATAGTCACTGGGGAGGTCAATCATCAGTAATTCTGTGGAGGAGTTCCAGATGACAGAGGAGACCTTTTAGAAACTCCATTACATACATTTATCCTTGTGTTTTTGCATAAAACTCCCTCTACAAAAGGCCCTTGGCAATTAGCTGCTATTGGTATGCAAGAATAAATGCTTCCCAAGACGCCTTAACCAATTCTCAAAAACTAATTTACTCACTCATTGGAACTGGATCCATTATATTTGTCTGAAGGACACATGTTCCATGTAAGAGTTACGGATATCAGTAGTTTAACTTGTTAGAAGTCCTATTTCAAAATATTCTAGTGTAGCTTTCAAATTTCTAAAGAGAAAGTACAAATAACACAGCCCGTTATAATGGTTTACTACATGGCTACAGAGTTTGGCATTCGGAAACAGGAGCAAGTCAGTGAGCCAAGGGATGCTGGAACTCAGTCTGAAATGCAACAGGGTCCTTGTTCTCCTCCTGGATGGAGAGAGGCCGTCAGCACCGCAACTCTCTGGAGACGACAGGTGTGTGCAATGGCCAGGCTTCGCTTCTTAAAGTTAAGACATGAGAGGAAACCTCTTTTTTCCTTGTAAGTATCAGACTGCTTTATTTTTTTAAGTGTATTTTATTTACTGATTTTGAGAGAGAGAGAGAGAGCGACCAAGCAAGCATGAGAGAGCAAGCAGTGGAGGGACAGAGACTGAGGCAGAGAGAGAATCCCAAACAGGCTCCACACTGTCAGCACAGAGCCTGATGCAGGGCTCCAACTCACAAACCTGACCTAAGCCAAAATCAAGAGTCAGACACTTAACTGACTGAGCCACCCAGGCGCCCCAGTATCAGACTACTTTAAAACTCCGTAGTCAATAAATGCAGAAAAGTTTGAATGTGAAGGAAATGAGTCTATTAATTTCTTCATTCTCTTCACAAATGTTTTTCCAGTGCCTATAGTA
>NC_043716.1:47835404-47890663 GCF_006229205.1 Suricata suricatta | reverse complement strand
GCAAGGTTTATAAAAATCACTGATAAAAAGTTTTATTTCTGTGTGACTTGCAAATCCAGCTCTCCAGAATCAACCCCTTTACCTTTGTAAGAATTACAAAATACACGAATGTATTTCTGAAAGCAGTCTGTTGCACTGAAGATGGTAGGCCACATTTCTTTGTCCCTGCATCAGAATTAATCTCAGCATGTTCTCAGAGAGTGAAGGTCTTTCCCATGATATTCTGGTATTCCTTAATGTGAGAAGAAATCATTGCTATTTGAAAGCTGAGATGTTGGTTTTCTCTCTGTTATTCTGCCTTCCCTCATTGATTGCATCAGGATCAAACATTGAAGACCTCGTGCAGGCACTGAAGCGTCAGGATATACTTTTGGAAGTAGATGATTTTAGAAATAGAAATGGTTCAGATGATCCTTCCTACAATGGAGCCATTATAGTGTCTGGTGACCGGAAGGTATGTTTGCGTCCATGTAGTGTTTAAACATGAATGGGGTCTTGCCATCTTCTAATACTTTAGATCTATAGAAGAGCAACTCAACTATTCTACAGTAGTGTAACTTGAGCCCTTGTTAAAGTAAGAAATTTTAATCCTTTAAAGAGCACGTTTTTCTACCTCTTAAAGGCATCGTATTTTATTAGTGATTTTTTAAAAAATTTTAATGCTTATTTTTATTTTGAGAGTGGAGAAGTGGCAGAGAGAGGAGAGTGACAGAATCCCAAGCAGGCTCCACATTGTCAGTGCAGAGCCCTATGCAGGGCTCGAACTCACAAACTACAGGATCATGACCTGAACCAAAATCAAGAGTCACAAACTTAACCAACTTAACAACCCAGGTGCCCTTATTAGTCATTTTATTTGTTATAAAAACAATGCATACTTTGCAGCAACATGGATTGATCTTGAGGGCATAATGCTAAGTGAAATAAAACAGATAAAGGCAGATACTACATGCTATCACTTATAAGTAGGGGAAAAAAAAGTCAAACTCCTAGAAGCAGAGCATAGAAAAGTGGTTGCCAGAGGCTGAGGGGTGGGGAAAATAGGGACATTCAGCTAGAAGATAAATAAGGTTTGAAGACCTAATGTGAAATGTGGAAACTATAGTTGAAAACACTGTATAGTATAATTGTAATTTGCTGAGTGGAACTAAATGTTCATATGTATATTATATATAATATAAATGATCACATAATATAGATGCACACACATATACATGTGAAGTCATGGATATGTTAGCTAGATGGCAGGAATCTTTTCACTATGTATATGTCAAATCATTATGATCTACATTTTAAGTATCTTAAAATTTTGTCAGTTTTACCTCCATAAAGCAGAAAAAAAGCAATGCATATTTAACAGGGAAATTAAAACGTTACGAGGATATGTGATATAGAAGGGAAAACTCTCTAAATAATTTCATTTCTTTATTTTTCCATATTTCTAACTGTGAATCATTTAGTAAATGTCTTCTACATGCTTTTCCTTTATAAAAACATTATTTATAGGACAATTTCATATTCTAAAATATATTTCCTAAATTAAAATTATACTAGAGGCCCTGAAACTTTCTCTGCCACATAAAATTTAAAACTTTGACATCTTTCCATGTTAGTGAATGTTTGTCTATTTCTTTTACAGAATAAGTCATTTGGATTACCAAAATAATGCATTCTTGTAACTTCAAAAAGACTGAAGTGTCAAAGAACAATAGTCTCCTTCTCACCCTAATTCCACCCTCGTAATTTGTAAATTATACAGAAAATATGAAAGTATATTTGCTTTAAGGATTTAGAACTTATATGTGTGTGTGTGTGTGTGTGTGTGTGTGTGTGTGTGTGTGTGTGTGTTTTGTTTCTTTTTTAGGATTACAGATTTTCAATTGCATGTAATACCAAGAGAATGACTTGTTTTCCTGTTCTTATGGGAATTGTTAGCAATGCCCTTCTTGGAATTTTTAACTTCACAGAGCTTATTAAAACAGAGAGAAGCTCAATACCTTTCGTAAGTATAGTATTGACTTATGTAACTTATGTAAGAGACAATTTTGCGAGGGATAAAAGGAAGGAACTCTGTCACTACCTGACTTATAGTCCTGTTTCTGCTATTTATTAGCAAGTTTCTTAGCCATTCCTTGCTTTACTGTCTTCATATGTAAAATGGGGAATATAATTGTACCTACTATATCTATATATGAGTATTGTGAGGATTAAATCAGTTTCCTCAGTGCCTTGAACAGAGCCTGACAGTTTTCATTCATTCTACAAATATTTCTTGAGTGTCTACCTAGTACTTCCAGGTGCTGGGGATACAGCATGGAAAGAACAGACGAAGGTTCTATTCTATGGAGCTTACATTCCTGTAATGGGGAGAGTTAGCATTCAATCTGTTTGCTATTAATTGTTCTGAAAGGTTAAGAATTTTTCAAGCAGTTTTACATTTAATCTCAAATTTTTAATGGGAAAAAATTTTAAAATACTAAAATTTTTTAACTTATTAAGTTAAATATAACCTGCTATTTTTATCCCTTATGCTGATCTATATTTCTATTATATTTATTGCCACCTGATACCACAATATAGAGTCTTTTTATCAATGGCCTCATCCTTCCAGTTTAAAATCTTGTCTAACCAGGGGCACCTGAGTGGCTCAGAAGTTTGAGCATCCAACTCTTAATTTCCACCTAGGTCATGAGCTCATAATTTGTGTGGTCGGGACTGTGTCATGCTGTCAGCATGGAGCCTGCTTGGGATTCTCTGTCTCTCTCTCTCTCTGTCACTCCCCTGCTCACATGAGCACACACTCTCTCAAACTAAATAAATAAATTTTAGGAATAAAGTAAAATCCTGTCTAATCAAAGATTATCCATAGTTCCCCAAGACATAGAACATTAAAAAAGCCCAAATCCAAAAGGACACTGAAAACTTTAAAATAATAGAGAAAATAATAGGCCTGTTAAAGAATCATAATTTGGGCTTGGTTTGGTTCACTGTCTTGAATAACTCTTCACCCTTAATGAGGTACCTAATTAGTTGCTGAAATCAGTGAATGAATGGACTTGCTTAGAAATCCAGAACACACCTAACAAAGCCTCAAATGCACATCCTTAATCTTACATCACTTCTCCCTGGGGGAATTATAGAGTGCACAGGACCTGAGTGACCCATGGGAGATCCAAATGGAGGCCATCGGGGGGCATGCCCTTTGCAAGAAGTCCGGGATGAGGCATTCCAAGTGCCAATTGGAATGGTCACTGCCCCCTGCCCCCAGAACCTGGGGGCCCAGCATGGAGGTGTCCTTAGCCATGAAGACCATGGTGGGCCCTATAATTATAGAATTATAATGTGATGTACATTGATTAAAGCAAGTGTAGAGTATACACCACATCCACCCTCAGTCCCCAAGCCTTATCTCGTTGGGGTCCAGGCTTCCTCCACCAGGCATGTCTCCTCCCGGGTCCCCCCGCCCCCCACCACCATAGTGCTGCCTCCTAGAGAGCTTCCACCTGGGATACCCCCAGCCATGCCCCCACCACCCGTGACTCCTGGGGCTGAAGGAATGGCCCCCCATCAGCAGGAACCCCGGGGGCTAGACATCTTGGACATGGACGTGATCACATCCTCATCCATCCCCACCCGGTGGGATGCCCCATCCAAGGATGTCTCATGCAGCTGGCCCACCATGGTCTTCATGGCGAAGGACACCTCCATGCTGGGCCCCCAGGTTCCGGTGGCAGGGGGCAGCGACCATCCCAATTGGCACCGGGAATGCCTCATCCTGGACCTCTTCCAAAGGGCATGCCCCACTGAGAGCCTCCGTTTGGATCTCCCATGGTCCTGTGCCTCCACATGGGATGCACGGACCTCCTCCACTGATACCTCCTCCTGGATACACTGGGCCTCCTGGACCCCTACTCTGTGTCTACCAGCGGGACCCCCTCCCTCCATCCCTACCCGCCCCCCAAGGCCTCTTCCTCAGTAATTTCTCATTCTCTTGCCTCCTGTTCCATTTTCCCAGTATTTTTCAATTTTTGGACCAGTCATTTGCTGTAGCTCCCTAGAGGTAAGGCACCAAATCCCGCTTAAGCCTTTTTTCTTTTTAATGTAATTTTTTTCACAGGAGGTTCTTATTTTTTTTAAAGTTTATTTATTTTGAGAGAGAGGAGAGAGAGAACAAGCAGGAGAGGCTCACAGAGAATCACAAGCAAGCTCCTCGTTGCCAGCACAGGGCCCAATGTGGGGCGTAACTCACCAACTGTCAGTCCCAAGTGTTTTACAAATGCACAGAGAAAATTAAACTAAAATACTTATTTAACAAAAAAGTGTGAGTAGATAGATATATCACACTGAAATTTATGAGAATATACAACCCAACTCTAAAATTATGATTATTTAACAGTTCTGTGGTGTTTTCTCTATCATTTTATTTTTTAAGATTACTTATTTGTTTTGAGAGAGAGAGAGAGAGAAAGATGGGGCACAGGCACAGCCCGTGATTCCAGGCTTGAACTCCTGAACCATGAGATCATTACCTGAACCAAGATCAAGAGTTGGATGCTTAACCGACTGAGCCACCCAGACACCTCGTTTTTTTCTCTACCACTTTAAATTCTGAGGTGTCCTTTTGGGTCTTGGCCCTTTTATGTTTTGTAGCTTATGAGATACACTGCAATTTTTTATTGTATACTGTTTTAATAATTGTCCTCAACCTTCAAGTAATTCCTAACAGGTGTGTTTAATTATGGTAGATAATAAAGGGAAAAAAGGTGGAAATTGGGTGAATATCTGCAACTATATGCATAATGATTGCAGAGAATGAAATTTTTACAGTAAGAAATTAATATAATGGCATCTCTACTTTTTTTGCATATGAAATAAGGCCATTTCTATACTCTTTATTTCCAGTCTATTGTTATAACAGTAATAAATTACCCTGTCTGGAAAACAACTTAGATTTATACTAAAACCCCTCCATGCCTCAAAGATTAATGTAAGCATTTCTAGAAGTCCAGAAGTTTTTTATGCAGGAAAGACATGCTCTCCTCTAATTGTACTTCAGAGGTAGGGACAAGAACAGCTTCAAGACAATTACTATGAGAGTTTTAGAGGCTATTATCTATCATTCATCTACTTGGAAGTAGGGAACGGGAATAAATGGGAACTTTATTTCCTGCTTCAGAGACTATCAGTGCAGCTCCAAAGAGTATATGTCTTTGCTTAACAATTACTAGATGTAAATATGAAAGCGCACCTGCTCACCATCTCTCAGTCCATGCCTATGAAACTCAGACTTTGAATTTCTGTTGATATCATGCAGTTCTTGGGAATGGAGCCTGCTATTTAGGTAGCAAAGCATGCTCACTTCTGTCTGTGTGGTTTTTTTTATGTTTGTTTATTTTTGAGAGAGTGGGGGAGAGACAGAGAGAGAGGAGGACAGAGGATTGGAAGAAGTGGGCTCTGAGCTGTCAGCATAGAGCCCGACAGTGGGGCTTGAATTCACAAACTAATATCATGGCCTGAGCTGAAGTCAGACACTTAACTGACTGGGCCACTCAGGAGCCCCTGTCTGTGTTTGCTTCTGAAATTAGGTATACGCTTCCTTTCTGAACTTTTCACCATCTCATATCTTATAACTATGTTTAATTGCGTGATACGTAACCATTTCAGTAGCTTACGTGTGTGTTTTGAACTTCCAGAATGCCGTCTTAGTGCAATTTGGTTCTATGAATGGGCCCTTAATTTTGTTGGTGCTTGGAAGCTGCCTTTCTCCTTACATTGGCATGAGCAGCATCAACGATCACAAAGTAAGAGGGGATGGGGAAGGAGAGGAGGAAAAAGATGATTTTATCTGACTTCAAAAATTAGGAATTCACTGCTTTATACACACAGCATAGTTCTTCAAGGAAAATGTGTTTACACACAAATTATGTCATTATTCTAGTCTCACTATAGATTCTATCAAATGGTTAATCACGATGTCACAGGAGTCAGGAAATTCACTATTCAACACAATGAAATTGCCTCTTATTTAAGGGAATCCTACTAAATTAACTCTAGAGGTGAAAATGTGGTGCTTTTTTACCATATGTTTTTATTTCACAATTCCAAAGGGAATGTGTATGTGTGTGTGTGTTTTTAATGGAGAATCAAATATGAGATATACCACATTTCTGAACTTTAAAAAAAAATCCTTTAATGGTTTATTTATTTTTGAGAGAGTGACAGAGCATGACTGGGGGGGGGGGTGCAGAGAATGAGGGAGACACAGAATCTGAAACAAGTTCCAGGCTCTGAGCTTCAGCACAGAGCCCAACGCAGGACTTGAACCCACGGTCTGTGAGATCGTGACCTGAGCCAAAGTCGGATGCTTAACCAACTGAGCCACCCAGGTGCCCCAACATTTCCAGACTTTTAACAACACTTTTGTACATTGAGCTTTAAAGTTTTATGTTATTGTCATTTTTATTTATCTACTTCAAAGGGTAAATCAACTTTACAAATAAACCAAACTTTTCCTGTTGAGTCAAAGGCTATGTATCCTGTATTGGATATCAGATTCTTAGAGACATGCTCTCTTCCAGTCACAGTGACATGGTATTTCTTTGGAACGGTATTAGTGTCTCAGTTGTCCTGAGGCCCGCTTGCCTAGATCTGGGTTAGAAAGTTACCGAAGCTCAGATTCACTATGTAAAATAATACAGATGAACAAAACTACCTACCACCACAACATGCTATTTCTAGAATGTATTAAAATTTTGTATTTTCACATAAACAAAATACCTTTCTGACCTAACATTTCAAACCCTTCTGTATCCCTTCTGTTTCTTTATCAGCTAAAAACTCAGTCTCAGTTATGGATTTCAGGCCTGTGTCCCTCAGCATACTGGATTGGACAGGCTCTGGTGGACATTCCTTTGTTCTTCTCGATTCTTCTTTCAGTGTATTTAATTAACTGCATCATGGTTTTGGGACTCAAATTTCCACCAAGACTCATGTTTGTTCTTGTAAGTGATCATTTTTTTTTCACCAGGCCAAATATAATAGAAACAAACATTCACTTTCATTAGCGTTGTGTCATTAACGGAAGGCATATGTGAGAAAATGGCCTTACACAGCTTTATGATCTCATTATCTCCCTGTTTCCTGCCCCATACATAGCCTGCCATCTCTAATCTTTCTACTAAACATTGTTTGCAGGTGGCTTCCATAGTTGGTTCTTCAGCTTCTCTTATATTCTTCACGTATATGATTTCATTCATCTTTCGCAAGAGGGGAAAAAATAATGGCCTTTGGTGTCTTGGCTTTTTTATTGTAAGTATCTATCTATGTATACCTATGCATATTTATATTAAATTTTCGTAAAGCTTATTTTTTAAATGCAAAGTTAGGTATAAATACTTTACTTAAACATTTTTTAATATTTATTTTTGAGAGAGAGAGAGTGAGACAGTATGAGAGGGGGTGGGGCAGAGAAGGAGACACAGAATCGGAAGCAGGCTCCAGGCTCTGGGCTGTCAGCACAGAGCCTGATGCGGGGCTTGAACTCATGAACTGCAAGATCATGACCTGAGCCAAAGTTGGACCAATTTACTGAGCCACTCAGGTGCCCCTAAATACTTTATTTAGAAGAGAATGGAATTACTTCTTTTGTACCTCCATTATTATTGGACCATGTTCATGGTTTCAGTATTTCTTGTTCATTTTCTCTCTTCTATCTCCATCTGTTCTTTGTGATTTCTCTTTTTGGTCTGTTTCTTTGGAGAGAAGCAAAATATCTGTAGAAATCCTGGCATGGCTCTCCTAAAAGACTAGGTCACTTGGGACAGTCCCCTCATTTTACAGAGTGGGAAAAACTTAAAAGAATCATACCTGAACCAAGCCTGTCAACTCAGTACCGTTTTTCCCCTGAATAATTATACTTATTTAAAAAAAGAAGTGTGACAGGTGGCCACATTGACTAGTAATGCAATCAAACAAAAAAATGGAGAAGTTTGATTAATAAGTAAAAACATGTATCACATTAGGAGCTCTCTGCTGTATTCTCTTCCCTATGCCTTTGTTGACATCTTGAGCGGATACCATAGCTTTCTGACCATTTCAGATAGAAAAATAGGTCATTAAGATTCACTTTGAGAACTAAAACGCCTGACCAAGTCCAAGTCACAGCTTTAATCTCACAAGCAGTGTAGAGCTCCATCCGGAACCCCATTTTAGGTATGCCCTGAGTTTGGGGACCAGTGGTGAGAAAGGGTCTTCCCTTTTCTTTTTCTATTTGCTTCTGGATTTCCTTTCTCCTGCACATGGGGACAGGGTGGAGGATTTAGGGTAAAGAGAGCCAACATCTTACTTCTTTGGTGCTGGTACAATCAAGGTAGTTGGTCTCTGTGGGTAATATCCAAAGGCTTGGATTTAGGGTGGATGGGAATGTCACAAATACAGCCAGTTGGAGAATTCAATATGCCACCAGAAATCATAAAGGCTATTAAATTGCTTCTTGGTCTCTAAGTATTCTCCCTGCAAAACCCAATCATATGGTTCCTTGGGTCGATTATATAAGTGGTTGTGCTACAATAGGCAAATGTCATAACAACGCACGGCCTCCTTGACTATTGGAATTAGTCCTTGATCTATTTGTTTTCCCCCCATATGCATCCCTATACAAAGGTAGATTTGTCTGTTTCATCCTCTCATGTAATAATTTTTGCTTTATATGCTTTGAGACGACAGCTGACCCTTGAACAACATGGGGGTTAGGGGAAACAACCCTCTGCATGGTCACAATTATGCAAATAACTTTTGACTTCCCCCGGATGTATCCTGTTGACTGGATGCCTTACCAATAACATAAGCAGTTGATTACCACATACTTGTGTGTTACCTATATTCCATACTGTATTCTCACAACAAAGCAACCTAGAGAAAAAAATATTATTAAGAAAATCATAAGGAAGAGAAAATACATTTCCAGGACTGTTATTTATTGAAAGAAAAGCCCATGCATACATGGGCCTGCACAGCTTAAACCCATGTTGTTCAAGGGTCCACTGTGTTTTATTTGGTGCATTCAAGCCTGGAATCATTAGGTATTGGCCCTATTTATTCTCATAATGGTTCTTGGTCATAAAGTCAATGTGTCAGATATTAATATAGGTATACCAGATTTCTTTTATTTAGCTTTGGCCTGGCAAATCATTTTGGCATGTGTTTACTTTCAACTTTTTGGTGTCATGCTTTCATGTATGTTTATTGCCAACTGAATATAGTTGGATTTTTTTTCGTTGTCGTTTTTAAATCCAATCTGGCAATCTATGGGTTTAATTTAATGAATTTCTTGTGATTGTTTATACACTTCAATTTGTTGATGTCATTTTACTTCATGGCTTTATATTGTGGTGCACAGTACATGGTTTCTTGTCTTTCCTGCTTTTGTTTTTTTATTCAGTCAAACTTGTTCTTTTATTCCCCACTTTACCCTTTTCTGGTTTGGAAGTCATCAATCATAGTTTGTTACCTTGGAGCATTATTTTGCTGCAAATGCTATAATAAAGTACCACAAATTGGGTGGCTTAAGCAACAGAAACTTATTTTTTTATAATTCCAGAGGTAGAAGTCCCAAGATCTGCAGGTGTCTGCAGAATACTTTTTCTGAGGCCCCTCTCCTTGGCTTATAGATGGCCATCGTCCCTCAGAGCCTTCCCGTGGTCTTGTGTGTGTGTGTGTGTGTGTGTGTGTGTGTGTGTGTGTAAATATCGTCTTCCTATTAGGATAACAGTTATACTGGATTACTTCCAACACCATATTTTGGAGACTTTATGATCAATAATTGCTCATCCTACTTACATGTTATTCTCTAGTGTTTGGTTCTCTTCATTTATAATCTCATAAATAAACATTATTATTTTAAGAAGTTAAGAAATATCTGTAGACACTTTTTGTTGGCCATTTGCCTACCATTCACACATGGAGCTTACTCTTTTTATTCTCATCAGGGCCACTTTTCACTCTCTTTCTTAAAAGTTAATTTTTCTACATATAAATTTCTTGGCTAACAATTCACTAATCTCGTGCTGACGATTTTGCTATTGAGATGTCTGCTGTCAGCCTGCCATTCCTTTGTAGAGTATCCGTCTTTGACTGCTTTTAAGGTCTTTGACTTTCCTATCTTTAATTTCATTACATTGTTTCGAGGTGTGGATTTCTTGGTATTTATCATTTTTTTCAAATGAATTTTGCCACCTGAATCTGTTCCAGGAATTTCTCTGCCAACACCTCTTTAAATAATACCTCTCTTGTGAAAGTATGAATAAGATATTTATTTCTTGCTCCCTGAACTCTACTGTGATAGTGTTAGTGTTATTCTCAGTCTGTTCTCCACATCTCTTAACATTTTGTCCAAACTTCCCATGTCCTTGTTCTTGCTGCATCCTGGGAAATGCTTCAGACTCTCCTTCCAAGTCACATATTTTCTTATTCAGCTACTTCTAAGTCATGTTTAATCTTTGATTGGCTTTTTAAAATTTCAACTTTGTTTTCTAAAACTAGTTGGCTCTATTTCGTATATGTCCAGTTGTTCCTCATGATCTGTTACTTGCTTTTGTGTTCTTTATTCCACATTTGATTTCCTTATACATTTAATTAAAATAATATTTGTACTTGTTATGTGACAATTCTAACAATCTTTAGATAGTGATAATCTGTTTTCGGTTTGTGTGTTTTTTTGCCTCCTGATTCACACTTAATGTGGCTGCCTGCCTTGTATATTTGCCTTTTTTTTTTTTTAAGCTGGGTGCACATATTTATTTGACCTTTTAAGTCCAGACCTCTCAAGATCTTATACTGGGGATGTTTTCATCCTAGAAGAATTTTCAATTAACTTTTTCAAGAAGTACAATGTAGAGCCCACATAGGGCATAAACCATCTTAGAGTGTCATGCCTTAATATGGGATTTGCAAGGAATACCCATAAAGAGGGTATTTTTATTCTGTTGAAGGTATTTCGAGGGATGGACCTTTCAGTCCCTGAACTGGAATAGACATTTGTTCCCTGGTCGCTCAGATTTACTGTTTACTTAATAGTCCAACTTAGGTTTCAACTTTGTGTTTGCCCTTAAAGAATTCTGTCACTTTTTCCCAGAGACTAGCAGTGTATTTACACTTGATCTTAGCCAAAAGGCTGAGAAGCGATTAGCAGTGTATTTAAAAGACATGTGTTTTAAATGGTGTAGTTAAGTTCTTTCAGGATATCTAGTATTCTATATTTCTATGTATAGATGTCCACAGCTAACTTTTAAAACTTCAGTTTTTTAAAGTGAAAATGTAGAATCCAGTTTATAGCAGATGGAAAAGTAAATATAGAATGGGGAAGCAGAAATTGAGGAAGTGTTTTACAACTCCTTTAAATATAATGTTGTTGGTATTGTTTGCTAGAGGAAAGATCTAATGGAAGGATTCTTTTTATTTTTCTGATGTTTGGGACAAGATAGATGAGGTAATTAGTGCATTAAGATAATGAAAAGAAAGGGAATAAGAGAAGGGAGGCAGCGTGGTCAAATGAAGTTATTTTATCGCATTTTTAGAATTAGAAAGTTTAACTTCAGTTTTTTTGTAACTGAAGATATATTGCCACATACTTTGTTAAAGCAAAACCTTTAATAATTATAAATGGTATGAATAGTAAATCCTTAAGGAGATTCTGATACTTGATTATAAATTAAACTAATGAACCTATTTCTGTTTATATTGCTTTTTCCTTCAGAAAATGTTTCTTGTGCTTGTGGAGGAAACATTATTTATATGCTTTTTTGTTCTGTAATCTGTTTAATATGTATCTTGGAACCCAACATCTTGTACATTGACTTGATACATGGACGACTGACTCATACAATATGTTCTTATAAAAGTATAGTGGTTAAGAGTTTGGGCTCTGGAGCCAGACAGCCCCCAGTTTGAATCCTTGACCTAGCACTGAATAGCTATCAAACACTGGGCAAGTAACTTCAATTATCTGGACCTCAGAAAATGTATATAATAACCATAATATGTTAAAGCATTAGGATTGAGTTTTTCAAAGCACGTTGACTTTCACTGTGCTAGTCAACTGCCCATCAAAGTACTTGGTAAATAGTAAATGCTCAGTAAGAGCTTCTAGCCTCTTCTCTTTCACCTCTTTTTATTCCTACAACTGTAATAACTATAATACCACTTAACAAAGGGTTTTGCATAAATTAGACCCTTAATATATCTTTGGGGGGCACCTAGGTGGCTCAGTCAGTTGAGTGTCCAACTTTGACTCTGGTCATGATCTCGCAGTCCATGAGTTCGAGCCCTGTGTCAGGCTCTATGCTGACAGCTCAGAGCCTGGAGCCTGTTCTGGATTCTGTGTCTCCTCTCTCTCCCCCTCTCTGTCCCTCCCCTACTCACACTCTCTCTCTCCAAAGTAAACATTAAAAATTTTTAATATGTATCTTTTTTATTATTTATGAATAAAAACATAAAAATAGAAATCCTCCTGCCTTTCCAATATCCATTCGTTCATTCATTCATTGATATTTATTGCATTTCTCTGTTACATGCCACTTTGCTTAAGCAAAACAATCTTTGCAATCAGAGGACTTATATGGAATATATAGAAGAAAGTGATTCTTATTCAAATCAAACCAAACCCTTCTTCAGAATGTCCCATGGATCTGTAATGGAATGAGCGCTGGGGCCAGGGATCCATGGGGAAAACCACCAAAGTAGTCAGAGTTGGGAATGTGGGCTGCCATGCACGGCGCTCTCCATATTATCTTTCTCTGAGGATATTTTTTGAGCATAGTTGACACAGAATGTTACATTGGTTTCAGGTGTCAGCATAGTCATTAATCCACTATCTGTGCTCACCACACGTGTCACTACCCTCTGTCACCACACGATGCCATTACAGTGTCACTGTGGAGGAAACATTATTTATACTGGCTACATTTCTTCTACTGTGCCTTTTATCCCCTTGACGTACTCATTCCTCTGAGGATGTTTTAAACCTTTCAATATTCCTACCTTAGTATCAAAAAGGATGATTCTCATATGTCTCCTACTGCTTAAATATGGCAATAAATATCCCAAGTCATATCATTAGTTAATTCTAAATTATATTCTGGTGCTAAAAGCATATGAGGCTTTTTGGTAATAGAGTAAATAATGTTATATCTCCTTCTTTTATTGTTGCTTTCTATTCCTATCAGTGCAAAATCTTTTCGATAGTTAAAAGATCTTTATCTTTTAGATACTATAATCTTGTGTTTCAGTTGTAATGATGGTTTCTTGCTTCCTAAAGAGGCAAACCTAGCAATATTGCCATATATAAAGTGAAAATGAGAATATCTCCTAAGAATACCGATTACTCATTTAAAAAGCTTAAAATATTATATGACTGAGAAAATTAAAATACCTATGAATATTTTTCTTCCAGATTTCAATATTTTTACTCATCATCCAATCAACAGGCGAATCTGAAGATCCCCTTGTAATTTTAAGCATGATTTTAATGCCTTTCTACACTTTATTTAGATTTTTTATATTTTTTATGGAGGTAAGCAATATTACCTAGTGTGTGGCTGGCCTTAACCGTGTAACCCATTAATAAAATCTTTGCCCAGTATTGGAACAAGTATAAACTTTAGAAGTTATGTGATACTGCCAAATTCTGAAACTAAATTGCAAAAGTGAATAAAGTTGATGACTGTGCTTAAGTCCCTTTTCCTAAATATAAGGCCACATGGAAGATGTGACATACTGCACTCTTTGATTGCCTGCCACTTAGTGTCAATAAATTGCTTTGGAGATGTGATTGGTAAGAGAAGGAAAGCATGTTGCTACAAAGTACTTCTGGGAGAAACCAAGCACTACTGAGAATTTGGGACAACTGTCAATAAATTCCAGCTACAACTTGGTTCTTTTTATCACAGTTTTTTTTTTTTTTTTAGTATTTATTTATTCTGAGACAGAGTGTGTGAGCACACACACAAGAATGGGGGAGGGGCAGATAGAGAGAGGGAGAGAGAGAATCCCAAGCAGGCTCCATACCTGAGCTCAATCCCACCAACCATAAGGTCATGACCTGAGCTGAAATCAAGAGTCAAACAGCTAACCGCCTGAGACACCCAGGCACCCTGGGCAATGGCACTTCTAATGAGCACCCAGGGACATATGGAACTGTTGCATCACTGTGTTGTACTCCTGAAAACTAATATGACACTGTATGTTCACTAACTCGAATTAAAATAAAAACTTAGGGGCATCTGGGTGGCTCAGTCAGTTAAGCATCTGACTCTTGATTTCATGCTTCGTGAGATGGAGCCCCACATTAAGCTCTGTACTAACAGCGTGAATCCTGCTTGGGATTCTCTCTTCCTCTCTCTTTACCCTCCACCATGTGTACACATGTGTGGTCTCTCTCTCTCTCAAAATAAATAATTAAACATTTAATAAGATACAATAAAATAAAAACTTAGATAAAAAATTAAAAAATCATTAATGCTATTTAGTATTTTTAATAGAAGGCAGCTAAAAAATATTCATCTGAAGAATGAATCACCATACTTGCAAAACTACAGTCAAAGATATTTTATTTTATTCCACGAGCCTATTACAAAAAGGCTAAAATAATGTTTGTACTTAGAAGGTAATATATGTATTCTGCCAAGTCTAGGGTCTCACATAGAGTGGACACTCAGTAATTGGTAGTAATTTTTTAAAAATCCCTTTTAAAATGGATTGCCAGAAAAAATAGTAGACTCTTCTAAGAAAACATTCACTTTAAATAAAATGAATCATGAGAATTGTATATTTCCCCTTGTTTACCTATCTTATGGGACTGATAGAAATGTAAAACTAAAGTTAGTACCTAACTTCAATAATTATCTTATTCTAAGACGTAACACACCTATTTCTAGTTATTTTACAATTGTGAAAAATTAGCTGCCTCCTGCTATTTGGGTTTTAACTTTCTGATCAGTATCAGTTGCTTTTTAGAAGGAGGTGAGGATAATGGCATCAGAACAGTAAATGGAAAGAACACTGCAAGGCCTCTAAGTACTGAGAATTTTCATAGATGTTAGGATACATCCGAACAAAATATCTATGTGTTAAAAATAAAATCAATCTACATAAAAAAAGAGAAGAAATCTGCAAATCTCTACTACACACAATTGCAAGACAGAAAGTGTTGGAGGTTACAACCAAGGAAGAATGTCAGCTCATCAATAGTCTGTAGTAACAGAGAACAAATCCTGTGTCCCTGGCACATCAAGTTCAATGTATGCATATTTAGTGTACAAATTTTATATGCATCAAGCAGAGGGACCTCCATTTAACTCTTGTGTTTCTTCAACAGGTATTTTATGTGTATAAGAGAAGCTTGGAAAGTGTGGATGATGAAATAAAGGAAGGCAATCAGAGCATTCTCTTAACAGCCTTAATAGTAAGAAAAATTTTCTACCTGAATGTATATTGCCTAGGATTTGTAACTGTGTGATACATTTGATCTTATTCAAATAATGGCAAATTTAAGTATCCTAAAAATCCTTGCTCTTACTATATAAATACTTGCTCTTACTATATTCCACTATGTTCTCTACCCAAATATAATGGCAGTAAAACGTAAGAGTATTTTTATATATGGAGTCAATTACAGTATAATATACACCAGAAATATAAAGTCTTGGTTGCTATTCTTACACATTATTGACATGATATGTATCCAATGACAATGTGGTGATTTATAAAGAAATACCACAAATGCTATATGGCTAAAAATTATTTAAATATAGACTAAAAATAAACTAATTTGAATAATGAAAAAGAAAGGTGAAAAATTAAGTATATTTTGTATTGGGAAAAGATGCTAAAATAAAACAGAATGTATTTCTGTGCATTCTGGTAACCAATATAGAAAAGGGAAATTAAATGGATTACAGACCTCTTTTTTTTTCTGTGAATAGCAGAAGAGTAGTTTCTTGAGGAAGAAAGTTTCCCAAGTTTTTATAAATTTATAAAATTATATCTATTTCCATATGAGTTATTGCATATTGAATGCATATCTTTTCTATTTTCTAAATATATGCAGACATGTTATATTTCCAACGATTTTTTAATTGATCACCAACAAATCTTAAAGTTATACAGTTGTTTAGTTGGGGCATATATTCATTAAAATGTGCAACTCTGGATAACACAACACAGAAACCCTGGGACCTAATGGTCTTGCTCACAGGCATCCTTAAATTGTTCATGATTTTACTCTGAGTCGTCTTAGTACTTAATCATTAAGCATTCTGTTAACTGTTTAAAGTATCACTCAATTCCTAGGTTACTAGAGGCTTTAGTCTTTATTTATCAAGAATGAATCTTGCATGTTATCAAAGGTTGTGTGCATCAAGAATAATCAAATCATTTTACTAAATCTATTAAGATAATGAATTTTATTTCATATTTCATAATATTTAAGATATATGTCCCTCTCTGGGGTTGTGAAAATATTCTTTGATTTTGTCTTCTAAAAGATTTATATTTTCTTACATATTTATGTCTTCAATCACCTGCACTTGATTTTTTTTCTGTGTTGTGAGGGAAGGATCCTATTTCATTTCTGTCTTTAAAGATACTCACTTGCCCGGAACTACTTATTGAAAAGACTGCTTTTCCACTGATATTCAGCAACACGTCTGTTCATATGTAAAATGCTCATACATGCAGGGTCTGTTTCTGGGATATCTATTCCAATTTGTATGCTTCTGTCAAATTCTTTGGGTGTCTACTAATTTGGTAGTGCTTTTGATTAAATTCCAGCCTTGGGGGGCCTGGATGGCTTAGTCAGTTGAGCATCTGACTCTTGATTTCGGCTCAGGTCATGATCCCTGGGTCATGGGATCGAGCCCTGCATTGAGTCCTGCATCAGGCTGCACATTGAGCATGGAGCCTTCTTCAAATTCTTGCTCTCCCTCTGCCCCTCTCCCCAGCTCATGCTCTTGCTCTCTAAAATAACTGAAAATAAAAATAATTAATTAGTTAATTAATTCCAGGCTTGAGATCTTTGGACCATTCAGATGATGTAAATTTGGGCTACAAATCTGTGCCAAAGCTGTCTCCTCATTCTGCTTCACTCCTCGTGGGTGGCGCTCAGGGCAGTTATCTCACAAACCTCCCAGGGAGTTCTTCATGTCCTTCACTAAAAGTAAAACCTTTTGAGGCCCATTCTTTATTAGTGAAAACACCATCTATTCTATGCCTTGCTGGGAAGAAAACTCTAGAGTTGAATCCTTTCTCCTGTCTTCTCCGGGACGTGCCATGGAATCTGAAGTTTGAAGGCTGTCTCCAGGATGAGCGATGCCTTGGTGTCAAGGCTACCCCTACAGCCACTTAGATCAGGCTTAAAAAGTCCTTCCTGTCTTTTTCTTAATTAATTAATTTATTTATTTTTGAGAGAGGCAGTGGAAGGGAGGACTAAAGAGAGAGGGAATCCCAAGCAGGCTCTGCAGGGTCAATGCAGAGCCTGACGTGGGGCTTGAACTCATGAAACTGTGAGATCATGACCTGAGCCAAAACCAAGAGTCTGATGCTTAACAGACTGAGCCACCCACGCACCCGAAAACTTCTTACTATCTTAAAAAAAGAGTCCCTATTATCTTGTCAGCTTTTCTATGTTTTAAAAGAGGTTTTGTTTGTTTGTTTTTAGGTTTTTTGTTTGTTTGTTTTGTTTTATTTTTTTCCGAGTGGAAGGAAGGGTTGGTTTGGATCCACTTCTTTTCTCAGAAGTATTTTGTAAGATTTTTGTCAAATTTATAAGAAAATGATCAAATCTTCCTTGAAGAAATACAGATATTGCCCACTGAATTTGAATCCCCTGGTGACACTAATTCTAATTATCCTTCTTTGCTTTTTAGCCATACCTTCAGAGTATCATTCTCCTTTTTGTTATACGGTGTCTGGAGATGAAATATGGGAAAGAAAC
Source organism: Suricata suricatta (assembly GCF_006229205.1). Classification (NCBI taxonomy): domain Eukaryota; kingdom Metazoa; phylum Chordata; class Mammalia; order Carnivora; family Herpestidae; genus Suricata; species Suricata suricatta. The sequence continues at coordinate 47,872,677 of NC_043716.1, read as the reverse complement.
AATGAGGAAAGATCCAGTCTTCAGGTCAGGGGAACATTTATTAACTATCTGAGTATAATTGAAGTATTTAGTGTTTGTGGTAGTACATTTGACATCAATTTATTATGATAGATCTACTATCCAGTTCTTAGCCAGGCCCATTGGACATTGTTATTCTGGGGGGAAAAAACAACCCAAAATAACATATAAGATTGAATGCAGGAATGCATAGTTTCTAAGCCCTGGGTCGTACAGATTTTAGGCAAGTTGAGTTTTCGTTCTGTGCTTCTCTCTTAGTAGTGGGTAAACACCAAAGTTTTTCTCCTGCTTAGAGCATGTATCAGTCCCCAAGGAGAAGACATGAGAGTGAGCTGGTGTGTTCAGTGTGTGGGTGGACTGTTCTGGAAAGGGAAGAGAAGCCAATTCTGCTGATCTTTGATGATGTAACGTGAGCATGGTGTGGATGGGGCAGACAGGAAACGCTGATGAGTGTGTGTCAGAGATTTTAGAGAACCTGTTGACAGATGGAATAAAAGGTCTTAAAGACAATAGTCAAAGAAAATATTTCAAGGAACTTGGCTACCCACAAAAGGAGTCTTGTCGGTAGTAAATTAATTTTTTCTCTTAAAGTGAAAGATAATAATTTAAGTATAGGGGCTTACTTACATTCTCTTGATAAGATTATACAGTTATGATTAACTAGTTGTTACTTAACCTTCTAATTTCTGTATAAGTCTAATTACATGAAATAGAAGTTGGGGTTCTGATTTTTTACTTTGCTTATCCATTTGGAGTGTCATTGTAACTACCGTATTGTAAATGATGGAAAATAATTGCATATGTTAAAAAATAGTGTTATATTCTAAAAACAAATAAAATAAATAAAGTTAAAAAAAGATTATACAGTTAGAATTGAATTGTATGTTCATTTATTTTCTCTACAGGATCTCCTCAAGAAGTAGGGAAAATCATCCAAATCCAGAAGAACCAGAAGAAGAAGACGAGGATGTCCAAGCTGAAAGAGTGAAAACAGCAAATGCAGTCACTGCTCCAAACCCTGATGAGGTGAAAACAAGTGACTTTGACCCTTCCCAAAACACTGAGCTCAGTAGCTTGTCCTGTAGAGCTGAACTCCCAGTTTTTATGTTCGAAACTTTGTTTTGTTTCTGTGACACTTGCATGTGTATGTCATATTTAAATCATATCTTCTGCAGTATGTATCTTATCATGATTCCTTTAGTTTTCTCTTCTTCAGTTTTTTATGGGTCTTCACCTCCATGTCTTCATTTGTCAGTGCAATTCACCACCTTCTTCAATATTTTTACCTGTTCATACAAGTCTCTGTTTAGAGAACAAATGATTATACTACCTTTGTACAGTCAGGATACCGCAGAACCTTAACAAAAGTTCACACCTTTTGCAAGGCTTACAGTTTAATTTTGCATCACCTCAATAAGAAATGAACTAGAGGGGCTCCTGGGTGGCTCAATTGGTTAAGCATCCAACTTCAGCTCAGGTCACAGTCTCATGGTTTTTGAGTTCAAGCCCCACATCAGACTCTGTGCTGACAGCTCAGTCTGAAGCCTGCTTTGGTTTCTGTGTCTCCTTTTCTCTCTGCCCCTCCCCTGCTCATGCTCTGTCTTTCTCTGTCTCAAAAATAAACAAAAAAATAATTTTAAAGAAATCAACTAAAAATTAGTGCCAAGGGCATAATGCAAACACAGTGAATTTGATTAGGGATTGATTTTCCTAATAGTTGATAAAGTAATCTTCATTCATGAACATACATTTAGGTATTTCATTTGAAAGAAAGAGGCTAAATTACCACTGGCACAAAGTCTGGTTAGATTCATAGCCTAGGACGTGACAGATAAAACATGAGTGCACAAAATTTCTGAAATTTAATATGAAAATCATGCTTTGTCATGTTTTCTAGAAACCACTCATAATGGCTAGCTGTTTACACAAGGAATATAAAGAAAAAAAGGAACGTTGCTTTTCAAGAAGAAAGAAGAAAATAGCCATTAGAAACATCTCATTCTGTGTTAACAAAGGTTTGGATAATGTTCCTTTTATTAGAATGTTCCTTATTATTTAGGTTTGGGACTATGAAAAGGGCGAAAATTTCTATCCTTTGAGACTGTTCACCTATCTTGGTTAACAGGTAATTATAAAAATACTTGACATGTTGACAGAGAAGCATTTTCTGTTTCAAAACCATGTCCCTGTTCAAATGGTAAGAAACCCCATCTTGGATCTGGAAGACGAGATCATTCTACTAGAAATCTAAAGTCTTTCCATTCACCCTGTAATATAGAAAATTACAAAGGTGTTGTTGGAAAATGTCATTTTCTTTCAAAATGTTACTAAAGTAAGTAACTTTAGGTTGGCCAAACTTAAGTACAAATCATATCACCAATGATGACTCTACCTTCTAGGTGAAGTTTTGGGATTGCTGGGACACAATGGAGCTGGGAAAAGTACTTCTATTAAAATGGTAACAGGAGACACGAAGCCAACTGCAGGAATGGTACGTGACAAGTTCATCCAGGGGAAAATTTCACTTTCAATGTCAATAGCGTCCTCATATCATTCTGTCAGCAAGTCAGATCAATGAATTTTTAGTAAATGAACACATAGATGACAGATTTTACAAATTATCTATTCATGTTCAAAAAATAGTGAAGCTTAGTGGCCTCTTTATTCAAGTATAATTAACACAGCATTATATTAGTTTCAGGTGTAGAATATAATGATTCAGCAATTCTACCCATCTTCCAGTGCTCATCACCATGAGTGTCCTCTTAATCCTCTTCACCTATTTCTTCCGTCTGCACCTCCCTTCTGGCACTCACCCATGGAGGGGGGCACTTGTGGGGAGAAGCACTGGGTGTTATATGGAAACCAATTTGACAATAAACTATTAAAAAAGTGGTTTTTTTCATTGGTCTCTATTTTTCTTTCTTTCTTTGTTTCTTAAATTCTATATGTGAGTAATATTATATGGTACTTGTCTTTTCTCTGACCGATTTCACTTAGCATAATACTCTCTAGGTCCATCCACATTGTCACAGGGGGCAAGCTCTCATTCTTTTCTGTGGCTGAATAATATTCCATTGTGTGTGTGTGTGTGTGTGTGTGTGTGTGTGTGTGTGTGTGTATATATATATATATATATATATATATATATATATATAATTAGTCTGTCCATTCTTCTTTATCCATTCATCTATCAATGGATACTCAGATTGCTTTTGTATCTTGGCTATTGTAAATAATGCTGCAATAAACATTGGGGGAGGTATATGTCTTTTCAAATTAATATTTTTGTTTTCTTTGGTTTAAATACCCAGTAGTGGGATTACTAGATCATATGGTATTTTTATTTTTAATTTTTTGAGGCACCTCGACACTTTCCCACAGTGGCCGCACCAGTTTGCATTGCCACCCACAGTGCATGAGGCTTAGCAGCCACTTTATCTCCTTTAGTAGAGGGAAGATTGGAGCAAAAGCTGGATGTGGACCTGACTTTGCTTGTTTGATGCAGGTGGTTTTAAAAGGCTGCAGAATATCACCAAGGCAACCGGAAGATGACACCCTGAAGTTTTTTGGATACTGTCCTCAGGAGAACTCACTGTGGCCCAGTCTTACAGTGAAAGACCACCTGGAGCTGCACGCAGCAGTGAAAGGAATGGGCAAACCGGAGGCGGCGCTCAGTGCTTCCCGGTAGGGAGGGAAGTCTCACACACGCTTTGTGGAGGGAGGAAGGGAGGAGCATGTCATTTTCTGATTAAATATGGAAAGAAGATCATAAAGAAGGTTTTTCAATTTTCGTGCAAATTAGAATGACTGAAAATCTGAGTAAGAACCAAATCCTAAGTTTATGCATTTGTGATGGTGTTAATGGCCTTTCAACCTACTGTTTTCAGGTCAATGGTGCTAAGGTTTTCCATACCGTTGGTTTAGGTAGGAACGTGTGCCTTGTGTATAATCACAGTGTTTGGGTTTTGTTTGTCAGATTGGTGGAGGCTCTCAAGCTTGAGGAAGGACTTAAAGTGCCCGTGAAGGCCTTATCCCAAGAAGTAAAGAGGAAGGTAGGAGCGGGGCTCAGTGTTACTCTGCGCACCCCACGGGTCGGTGCCAGACGCGCTGTTCCTCTCCTTCTCCTTCCAGCTGTGCTTCGCGCTGAGCATCCTGGGAGACCCGTCAGTGGTGCTGCTGGATGAGCCGTCCACTGGGGTGGACCCCGAGGGGCAGCAGCACATGTGGTGAGGGGCATCGTATTAAGTAGTAGGAATCTAAAGTTAATATTCTTTCTATGTTTGCTCCATTTATCTTTGATGCTCACATCATCTGTTATTTAATTCAGTGAAACTTAATGTAGTATTCAAAATTCCTCAAGGAAGGAAAAATAAACATTTTAAGAATCTCATAGAATCTTAAATGTTTTGCTTGGATTTTCTTTTTCTTACCCCTCTTCCTCTGCCTCTTTTTTTTTTCTTTTCAGTTCCTGAAAATCCCACAATGTGTGTTTCTCTGTACTCCAGCTTTTGTAAACAAACATTACTCATGATTTCCCAATCTTCAACTTCCTATTCTATGAAGCCAATTAATATTATAATATAATTACATAATGGAGTATGATTTTTATTCTTTCTCTCTGGAGCAAAGATTTTTTTTTCTCATGACTGAATGGAGAATTTTCTATTTAGTCTTCATATTTCTTTCTGTTCATCTATCTTCCCAAATTACTTTTTCTGCTTTTAAAATGTATGTATGTATGTATTTACTTAAAGTTAAACTCAAGTTAGTTAATGTCCAGTATAGTAGTCTTGGCTTCAGGAGTAGAACCCACTGATTCATCTCTGACTGGATATATCCAGGTTACTTTCTAAATGTGAACAATCCCTTACTTTACATTTAGGCAGGCAATTCAGACCATGGTTAAAAACACAGAAAAGGGTGTTCTCCTGACCACCCACTCCATGGCAGAGGCGGAGGCTGTGTGTGACCGCGTGGCCATCATGGTGTCCGGAAGGCTGAGGTGGGTGCCCATCCTTGACCACACGTGCCCCCAAATTCTTCAGGGGGAATTTCAGTTTACTTTGGCAGCTTGTCCTCTTCAGCTCCTTGATCTTGATCAAATATCTTCCTCTGCACTTGCAGTTGAGGAAGAAATTAAATACAAGTGTTTTTTTCCTTCAGCTCTTTTCTTTTCTTCTCTGGATTAGGTGTATTGGTTCCATTCAACATCTGAAAAGCAAGTTTGGTAAAGATTATATTCTAGAAGTAAAAATAAAGGACCCCACTCAAGTGGAGCCTGTCCACATGGAGATTCTGAAGCTTTTTCCACAGGCTGCTCGACAGGAAAGGTAAAGGATGTTTTTGGCTTGGGTGATAAGTATACAGGTTTTCCAGCACATGTAATTTAGTCTTGGATGAGTCTGGAGAGGGGGAGAAAGGCTGAGCTGGCTTACTTATTACAAAACAAGTTGTTTTGAGGTCACTTGGATATATAGAAGAAAGGGCAATTGAAAAGTTATTTTCAGTATATGTTTCATATCTCAGAAAAGGTGGATGGGGTGTGTGTGTGTGCATGTGCATGTGCATGTATGTGTAACTGATGGAGTGATTTAAAAATTCAGAACAGAGTATGAACTAAACCATGAATTTAAAGGTTTTTAATAGACAATGAAAATTATGTATCAACCTATAGCATTTTATTGAATATTCCATCAAGAGCTCCAATACCTTCCATCAAGAGCTCCAATAACACACACATTCATATGCTTGAGAAAATCCTAAATTAAGTGATTATAGGTCATTTAATCCTCACTATGTTTCTTTTAAATTTGTGTATGGTCAGCTATGATTTACAAGCAAAGATAACCAAACCCATGTGAATAGCAGAATGAAGTTCAGTTGAATAGAAAGATGTACAGAGTTGGGGTCCCTGGGTAGCTCCATCGATTGAGCATCTGACTCTTGATTTTAGCTCATGTCATGATCTCCTGGTTTGGGGGATCGAGCCCTACATTGGGCTCTGCACTGACAGCCAGAGGCCTTCTTGGGATTCTATCTCTCTCCCTCTTTCTGACCCTTCCCATCGTGCTCTCTCCCTGTCTCTCAAAATAAATAAATAAATAAATAAATAAATAAACATTAAAAAAAGAAAGATTAACAGAGTTTTCTTATATATTAATTCTATTCATTTTTTAAATGTTTATTTACTTCTGAGAGAGAGAGAGAGAGAGACAGAGTGCAAGTAGGGAAGGGGCAGAGAGAAAGGGAGACACAGAATCCAGGCTCTGAGCTGTCAGCACAGAACCCGATGCGGAGCTCGAACCCACGAACTGTGAGATCGTGACCTGAGTCGAAGTTGGATGCTTATCCAACTGAGCCACCAGGACGCTATTCATTTTTGTTAAATAATACTTATTGAATACCTACTTTATGCTGGAGACCATGTATGGAGTAGTCAGTAAATAGAGAAGATTCTTATGGTGCTTACAGTCATTGGGGGACAAGGGTATTAAGCAAATGAAAATACAAAGAAATAAGGAAATGACATTAAAGTGGGACTTTAAAACTGAGCAGAGTTTGCTACTGAAGAATGGGGATAAGAGAACACAGAATATGTAAAAAACTTAAGTCAAAAATGAACTTTGTACCTGCTCAGTGGGGGAATAAAGTTCATCTAGTTCATGAGTGAGGAGTAGTGTCTCCACTGTAGGCCTGTAGCTCAGAAGAAAAGTGAAAGGTCGTTGAGAGATTTGGCCTAGCAATGATCAATGATTGGCGTTATTACTATATAGAAGACCATTAAGTTAGGAGAATGGGTGAAGTCAAGAAGGAAATAGAAAAGGGAGAAGGTCTAGGATGAAATGCCAAGAACTCTCAGTATTGAAATTGGATTGAGGAAGAGAAGTTGGTGGGGAAACTACCACCACCACCACAACAGCCATCATGACAAATATTAAAGTGTGTCTAAAACAGCACTGTCCTACCAAATTTCTGCAGTGATGGAAATGTCCCATATCTATGCTGTCCAAAATGGCAGCCAATACCCACATGTGTCTATAAAGCATTCCACACATAGCTAGTGTGACCAAGGGACTAAAATTTATACTTTATTTATTTTAATTAACTTAAATTTAAAAAGTTTTTTAATGTTTATTTATTTTTGAGAGAGAGAGAGAGAAAGAGAGAGAGAGATAAAGAGAGAGATTGATTGTGAGCAGAGGAGGGGCAGAGAGAGAGGGAGACACAGAATTTAAAGTGGGCTCCAAGCTCCAAACTGTCAGTACAGAGCCCAACATAGGGCTCAAACTCATGAACTGTGAGATCATGACCTGAGCCAAAGTAGGACATTCAACCAACTGAGCCACCCACGGGCCTCAGTTTAAAATTAAATACCACATGTAGCTAGTAGTTAAAATACTAAATAGAGCAGATCTAGAGAATTAGAAAGAAAATCATAAATTTTGGTTGTTTCAGAAGCTGAGAGTGTGTGTTAGTTTTGAGGAAGATGTCTATGACTTTATTTAATGCTCTTGAGAAGTCTAAAAAATAAGAACTAAATGTTCACTGAATTGTACAACATGGAGGTCATGGACAAACTTATTTGGGAAAGGGGAGCTGGAGGTCAAGAAATTTTTTTTAATAGGAGAGAGTTCAACATGTTTTAATATTATAACAGAGGTTGGAAATTAAATGCAGAGGGGAAAGTTTGATGCAAAGGTTCCAGGAAGCATGTTCAAGTATTGGCATTAATACAACAAGAAAGACTATACTGGCTTCTATGAAAGTTTCTTTATCAGAGATATTTTTCACAATTTATCTTGAGCATTAAATTTAGAGCAACCAGATTTTTGTTATTACCAGATTTTTATGACTAAAGTTATTCAGCTCAGATTCATGCTCTATCAAATTAAACTATTTAGGGATGCCTGGGTGGCTCAGTCGGTTAAGCCTCTGACTTCGACTCAGGTCAGATCTCATATTCGTGGGTTCAAGCCCTGTGTCACACTCTGTGCTGACAGCTCAGAACCTGGAGCCTGCTTCTAGTTCTGTGTCTCCTTCTCTCTCTGCCCCTCCCCCTCTCATGCTCTGTCTTTCTCTGTATTAAAAAAAAAATTAAACCGTTTAGATTTTTACTCAAAGAAAACTTTGAAAATGTATTTTGGCTATCAGTTTCTCCCCAGTGTTGTAACACTGTGATAAACAGGATTTTTTCCTTCTCCTAGATACTCCTCCAAGATGGTATATAAACTACCTGTGGGAGATGTTCGCCCTCTGTCTCAGGCCTTTTCCAAACTAGAGGCAGGTAAGTTTAGACACGCTTCTACTTTACTGTGCACATTTTTACATGGAATATATACTAAGTGAGTTCAAGTAGGAAATTGTATGATCAGTCAAAACCTAGAAAACCTCCACTGGCTTAGTCTTACAAACCCAGAAGGAAATGAGGTGGGGACTCTAGACTCAGGTTTACTCCCCCTGCCTTTTTCCTCTGCTAACAAGGTAACTCAGCTGCCAGTAAGCCAGAATGTTCCCTCCTGGTTCCATCACATGGGATTAGAGGATAGTTATCAACAGGTCCCAAACAACACTGAGGGGAACTTCCTGCGTCTCCATATTTATCCTCCTCCGAGGAGTGAGGAGCAAGAATGTGGAGACAATGGTTAGAGGCTTGACTGAAGGTCAGAGAAGGAAAGTACGCAGGGCCGAGATGTGACAAGTTAGGATCAGTGGGGGTGGGGGTGGGCTTGAACTAGTTCTAGAGACACTAACTAGAGATCACCCTGGGTACTGATGAGGCCTAGAAATGTAGGATTTATTAAAATGGTACCTACATGCAGGTAGTCCTTCGTAGGTTATTATACATATAAAAAACCCAACAATACCCCCCAGTTGATTTGGAGTCTAATAATACATAGGTAGGAATCAAAAGGCAAAATACTGAAATAAGACACGAGAAGCTCTTCAAAGAGAAAGTTTGCAGCAATGTATGCATTCATGCATTGCTCTCCTTTGTTTGGCCATATCAACATTTTTCTTTAATTTATCCTTCAGAAATTTAATGACTTGGCCTAATCTTTAAAAAAATTTTTTTTAATGTTTAATTATTTTTGAGAGGGGGGAGGGGCAGAGAGAGAGGGAGACATAGAATCCAAAGCAGGCTCCAGGCTCTGAGCTGTCAGCACAGAGCCTGACGTGGGGTTCGAACTCAAAAACTGTGAGATCATGACCTGAGCCCAAGTTTGGTGCTTAACCGACTGAGCTATCCAGGCACCTCTGACTTGGCCTGTATCTTAAAGTGTCTCATGGATCTGAGGTTAATGCTTACATTGTACACTTTGAAAGCACTTTTGGTGAAAAACATGTAAGTCACTAATGTCAGTCCCTTTGAAATGCAGTGAAACAGACCTTCGACCTGGAAGAATACAGCCTCTCTCAGGCTACCTTGGAACAGGTGAGCTTTCTTCAAAGCAGTGAGCATTGTCTGGGGAGCCTTTGTGTGAAACTCTGTGTGCACCATCATTCAGAAACACCCTGACATTTTTGTTTCCTTGTCTATTTTCTCCTACTTAGGTATTCTTAGAACTCTCTAAAGAACAGGAACTGGGAAATCTTGATGATGAAGTTGATTCAACAGTTAGATGGAAACTCCTCCCACAAGAAGAGCCTTAAAACCCCAAGTCTCCTAACATTAGGTTTTAGGTCCTACTACATTGTTAGTTTCCAGAATTCTAGAGCAATCTTCCATATTACCACAGGTAACAAACAAACAAAAACATTCAGTAGTTTAAACGTCAATAATGATTAAGAATTTGAATGGCTTTTAAAATCCTACAATGGAAGGGAGAGGCAAAGATAGGGAAAGAGAGTGGGCACTAACATAATCAGACATACTAATCACGGGTAAGACCTTTTTTATGCTCAATACCAACTCAAAAGTCACATAATGTTAGTCCAGTTTTTTGTTATTTTCAATAAGGCTAGATGCTGGACACATTTTATGAATAAAACACTATGTTTTTTAACCAGAACTTTAAATATATCAGCTCTTTTTAAAGCTTTATCTACTCAAATGCCAATTTAATATAATATTGACCATAAGATGATTTAATAAGTTGATGGATGAAATTACACAGTATGACCTTTAAATGTAATTATACTTTCTGTTTATAAGGTAAATGTATGCTCATTTAAGGATATATAGAAATTATGTTGACAGAGATAATAGTAATCTATAGTAAAACACCAGCATAAATATTTTAGCTACCTATCATCAAGGCTCTTTTTATGAGGACCTTCTCAAAGTTGACGTCAGTGGCATGGTATTTCCCTTATCATTGTAATGGCTTTGGGTTACGGAATAGCTTCACTGAATTCCTTAGATGTACTATCATGGTTTTTACTTAACCTTTTTACTATTATCTGACATTTTTTGTTATATACTAGTTTACCTTATAAATAAAGCCGTGACAAACTTTTCTTCAGTCTTCTCTTATTACAGTCTTGAGTAAGGAGTTCCAATATCAACAAATAGCTCTCTGCTCTATGAAATGTAGGTAACTTTGTTCTCTGACCAGTAGAAAAATTTGGTACCTATCCTAAGCTTCTGAAACCTGCACAGGACCTATTAATGTCATGCTCATCCCTGACTCTGACTTCCTTCATCTGCTGAACTCCTGTTATCGGTCTGGTTTGGTCAGTTCACCTTGGCATTGACTTAAAGGTAGAACTTGGCCCCTTACCTTGATTTATACAAACAGCCATTCCACAGCTAATTTATAAAAGAAGTTCATCCTCCTAACTTGTAGGAATGCTTAAAATTAAATTAAAATGCATTAAAAGCTTGATATTTTATCTGTAATGCTTTAGTTTTTTTTTTTTAGAAGGCAATAGTTGAGGGCTTGCTTCATATTTGGGATGGATCATCACAATTGGTCAAAAAGAGGTCGGTAAAAAATAACACCTTCCACTTTCTACACATCCTTACTCTTCCAGTGATTTGCTTTGACCAAGAAGGACACAGCAAGGTTCTGTGATGACTTCTCATGCAACTGTTTGGCAATGGGTAATGCCAGCTATCAGATGAAAGTACTTCCTCTAACAACTTTCTTTAGCTGCTTTGAAGAGGCAGGCATTCTGGACTTTCACTTTGTAAATTTCCTGCTTCTACACAGGAAAACCATTCAACTGTTTATAAATTATTCAACTGTGGTATGCTTCATTCCTTATGCCCTTAAAATTTTGCTCTGCAGTCATTGCTCATAACCTCATCTTCTTTGGCCACATGGTTTTAGAATGGGTAGAACCTCTCAATTCTTTACAGCCATAATGTCTTAACTCTTTACAAAAGGTCCACATTCTCAGTGATCTCACAAATCCTTGTTCCTGGTAGTGATTTCTGTATTCCTTGGGTTTCCCAGCTTGTAAGAAATGGAGTCACATCCATTAATCCGGGTGGAGGAGCTTGGTGTAATCCCAGGCCTATCCAAGAAGAAGGAGAGTTCTGAAAGACACAACTTGAAGGTTACTGTGGATTCAAGACAGCCACAGGACCCTTTATAGGTGGAGATTATGAATTTTACTCTACCCATGCTAGAGACTCAGCCACTTGCTCTGCTGCATCTATCCTGAAATAGTCTTCTTCTGCCAGTCAACTGGCTACAGCACCGACTGCTTAGTACATCTTTTCTCAACCTCCTTCTCCTGCGTACTTAAAGCTTTAACTGACCTCACGCCTTACCTTATCCCATGGCTTTCATTGTCCCTCCTGCCTCATTGCCTTTCTCTGTGCATTTGTTTAACTTCATCTATATTGCCTGGCTCCATTTCTGGAGAACCAAATCTTGTGCTTGGCTTTGTCTCGATTCGAGCTAAGCTTTTTGTAACCAACAATATGTGGGCTGAATGTGCTATGGTCTTGCACCCATGATACAAATTATGGTCAACTTACATTAAGAACAGCCTGGGCACTCATCGTTCAGGAAGGCAGCTTCCAAGAAGCAGCAAGAAGCTGGTAAGTACCATGCTTGTCACATTCAATAAAACCGATATATAGAGTTTAACCTGTATACAGAATTCATGTCCTTTAACACAGATCCTTCTCACATTGAAAATGCCTTGGAAGATCTAGCAGGATTATCCTGGGTTAGGTTTAAAATGCCAATGGTTACTGGGCACCTGGGTGACTCAGTTGGTTAAGCATCTAACTTCAGTTCAGGTCCTGATCTCATGGTTCATGGATTTAAGCTTCTCGTCGGGCTCTGTACTGACAGCTCAGAACCTGGAGCCTGCCTCAGATTCTGTGTCCCCCTCTCTCTCTGCCCCTCCCCCACGCACGCTTTTTGTGCATGTGTTCAAAATAAACATTAAAAAATTATTAAAAATAAAAAATAAAGATATATAGATTGTTTCTAAATTTCTCGATTGTAAAAAATGTTGCCACTGAGAATGGGGCATGTAGAGCTTTGGTCATTATATACCTAATCTGTGGGGTAGACTCTGAGAACTCCCAGCTCAAAGGCTCTCCATGTGCCTAAACTTCCAACAGAAGTCTCACTCAGGAGTTTGTCTATAAATACCACCAGTTCCCTGATGTTTTCCCCTAGCAGCTCCTCCGAAGCAGAAATTTCCTTAAAAAAGGAAGGAATTAAAGGCTACTAACAATAATGACAAAATGAAGTACATTTCCATAATGCCCTCACTCTTACCTACTAAAATGAAAACAAAAAGCGAAAAATGAAAACAAACAAGATGGTAGATGTGGAATTAAGAGATGTCCCAGACTCCTGTAACCCACAAATAACTGTGTTAGCATCCCAAACAATTCTTGACTACACCACAGGAAGATGGCAGGAGCCAGCATACCTCTCCCCAGTCTATGAGCAGCGTGGAGCAGCCAAAAGTGAAGCAGAATCTGAAAGCCCCTGTCCCATTCTCCTTCCTCAGCTGGGGAAGTCCTGAGAAAGCACGATCAAGAAAAAGGAAAGCCTGTTCTATCTCTGAACAGATGGGAGAGGTTAGTCTGAGGAAGAAAGCGTTCAGGCAAATGCTCATTCTACCAGGTACCGTATTGTGTTCCCCAAGCCTTCCCCCTCCACCACCCAGAGCCAACTTAAGGATCCTGTGGACTAAAAAAAGGAAGAAGAAAGAAAAAGGTAAAAGGTTTTTTTTTTTTTTAAGTAACATTGGGGGACACCTGGGTGGCTCAGTTAGGTAAATATCTGAGCTGACAGCTCAGAGCTTGGAGCCTGCTTTGGATCCTGGGTCTCCCTCCCTCTCTGCCCCTCCCCCATTTGTGCTCTGTCTCTCTCTGTCTCTTAAAAAATAAACATTTAAAAAAAAAAAAACCCAACTTTGGACTTTGCTCCTGGACTGGTACAAGAGGCATACAGGATGGCCTTCTCAGAAAGAGAATAGTCTCCTTGTCATATTAATGAAAAGATTAAGAATAAACTCCATTATTAGGAAACTGTGGCCAAGAACCTTCCTTGAAGATGATATTAAATAAAATAGGAAATAAGATCATTGTACAAATGAGTAACTTGGAATTGGAAATCCAGTGTCAAGAACAAACTGACAATTCACTCAAGGGCCTCTGTGAATCTCCAGAAGAAGATTTTAAAGATGTAGAAAAAAAAGGCCTCCCCATTTGCCTCAAGTAAAATAACCTAGAGCTTTACTACAAGATCAAATCTTGACCCTGAAGAAACAAAGTTGAGAAATGTACAGCCACAAAGAAGTCCCCAAATGAACAAAGGAATGAACAAAGGAATATTAAAGAAATGCCATTAGTTACTCCTGATGAGTTCAGCGGTACTCCTGAGCATATGAAATCTCACTTAACCTATTGTTAAATTAATAACATGATGAAAGAAATCAACAAGGCAGCTATTAGTAAACACAAGATGCTGTATCAACCAAAAAAAATCTATGAGTTTTGTGGCCATAAATCTACCACAGAGTTATTGATGAAGAAACAAAAGATACCAAAGATCATTATTATTGCATAGCAGAAACTGACATAAAGAAGTCCATAGCTTTGAAAGTTGACTTACGGTTTTATGTGATCCTGAATATTTTAAAGCATTGCCGGAAGCTATCTGAGATCTGAGAGGGAGGCTTTACCTATTATGTTATACCCTAAGGCCCGTGTGAACTTTGGAATGGGCCAACAGTAGGGTTTATGTTGAGAGGCTATTCCTATAAATTATTTTTTATTTTTTAAGTTTATTTTTTTTTGAGAAAGAGAGAATGAGAGCACGAGTGGTCAGGGGAGGAGCAGATAGAGAGGGAGAAAGAGAATCCCAAACAATCCTAATCTGCTGTTCTGGTAGCTCAGAGCCAAATGGTGGGGGGTGGGGGGGTACTCTGTAATTTCTTTATATAAATACTCTCTTGAGCTCTTTAATTTTCTTATTCCTTCTCAAAATAAAACATTTTGTGATGAAATGTATATATTTGAGCATTTGCTTCATTCTAGAAAATATTTAACCACCTACCATATGAGCCTTGTTGTAAATACAGAATGCAACTAAAAAAAAATGTTCATGTGTAGGTTTTATGTTTAGAGGCAAGGCTTCAGACCCCATAACATAAGTAGTAATGGAAGGAAAAGGTCAAGAAAATAAGGTCAAGGATACCCAGGCCCTTTGGAATTAAAGGTCACTAGTGTCTAAATTCTATCAACAGCGTTTCAGTCTACAGGCAAACTTCCTAGATATTGGCATTGGGGGCAGTTTATTCACCTAATTATTGTACTTTCCCATTTGTCATCAGGGTAGAACTTACATGAAATTGATTCAGTGTAAACCAATTTGTAAACTTCAATATATAATGAAATTGTCCTGAAAGTGTCCTGAGATGGAAAAAGATAATGTGTATGAGCAGGTTGATAGTGATAGTGGGCATGGAAAATGAGTGCTTGGGTTATAAGAATTTAGCCATGTTTCTCCTCTGCCTGTGGGGACACTGGTCCATCTATGTCTGCACCATCTACTTGGCAGGGTTTTCTTGAATCTTCTTTTTTTTTTTTTTTACATTTATTTGTTTTTGAGAGACCGAGAAAGACAGAACGTGGGCAGGGGAGGAGCAGAGAGAGAAGGAAAGAGAAGTAGACACCTAATCTGAAGCAGACTCCAGGCTCTAAGCTAGTGGTCAGCACAGAGCCTAACGCAGGGCTCAAACCCACAAACCGTGAGATCGTGACCTGATCCAAAGTTGGACGCTCAACCGACTGAGCCACCCAGGCGCCCCATGGCAAGTTTATCTCAAGAGCAGAGAGAAAAAAAGTATCTCACCAGGCCCTGTAGCCTGGTTAATACCTGTTACTGTGATGATCATACAGTACATTAGGGTCACCACACACACAAGAAGGTAATCTTGACCTAATCAGTTCCCAAGAAAGTCCACCAACAACCAACCACTGTGCTGCACAATCTAGACCCCTGCAATATGCACATCGTTGGCCAGATGGGAAGAATTGGACTTCGGAACAGACTGAACCTCACTAGAATACTCCACAAAGATTTCTAAAGAAAGAAACCTGCTAATTTCAGAAACAAGGAAGACCTTAAAGCACAATTTAGGATTTTGTTTTGGTTACATGTGGGAGTGCTTGCTGAGCATATGACTTTCCTTTTCCTAAGGACAGCTTTATCTCTTTTTGGCAGCTCATAGGGAAGTGGGGGTGCCTCTAGCAGCTGCAGCTACATCATGGGATTTCAACTAGTGATTACAACAGACAAGCCAGAGCAATACCGAATCCAGTCAGGGATCATTTGACTTCCATCCCAGAGGGCTGAGCAATAACAGACATGGCTGACACCTGGTGTACCTCGATAGCGAGGTCCACAAACTCTTGATGCTGAGATTTTGTTCTACAGTAATGCTGGTCTAACCCTGATGGTGGATTATAGTCACTCTGGCCACAAAATGGGTATTTGTACATGTATGGAGTACACATACACAGTGGGTGCTTTTGTGTGCACAATGATTATTTCTTCATAAAGCAGATGATCAACACATGGAAACTAATAAGAGGAAAACACCAGAAGGAGGAGAAATAGAAAGCTAAAATTACTGGGGTGCCTGGGTGGCTCAGTCAGTTAAGTATCAGACTCTCAATCTCAGCTCAGGTCATGATCTCATGGTTTCTGATTTCGAGCTCCATGTTGGGCTTTGTGCTGATAGCACAGAGCCTGCTTGGGATTCTCTGTCTCCCCCTCTCTCTGCCTTTCTCTCTAGTTCTCTCTCTTTCTCTCTCAAAATTAAATAAATAATCTTAAAAAAATGAGAAAGCTAAAATTACTGCTATAGCTAAAATTCTGGAAAACTTGTAGTTCTAATATGCTGCCAAAGTCCTAAGTTTTAGTTTACTTGAAAGGTTTTTGTTTTATTTAGAAAACAAATCATGAACCACCTATGTTGTTTTACCTCAATAAAGCTGTTATTATCTTAGATCACCACTCCTCCCCAAGTTCACAACCTTCCAGGACACGCTGAGTCAGCTATCTGCCATGTACCTGAAAGTACAATCTGGGAGTTAATGAACTAAATAAAGATGGCAAGAAAGAAGAGGCATCTACCATCTTCATGTAGGAGTCCATAGCCTTTCAAGAGAAAGGCTCACCTTGGCCAATAGCCACTCGTATATAAACACCATCAATGCCTGGCCCTCTCACCTTTCATCATAATTGCCTGGAAAAACCCCAATCTGGGTTAAACCTGTATAAGGGAAATGAACATTGGTGGAAAATACATATGAACAAAATAACTAGTCTCACTTTAAATGAATGGCCATGACCTGTCTTCGAGTGGAGCCTTAGTTCTACATAGGCAACTGCCATGTATCCCCCTATTCTATTCACTCTTTAACTGGTTGGATGACTAATAAATTACTTGTTATGTCTTCTTGCTTCTCAGACTCTGTCTCTCTTCCCTCTCACTTGACTATTAATATGTAAACAATTAGAAGACTGTTTTTATAAGCTTTCACAATCTCAGCAACCAACCATGTTTCAATGTACCCATATACATTGAGGGAGAGATAGAGGGAGAGAGAGAGAGAGAGAGAGAGAGAGAGAGAGAGAGAGAGAGAGAGAATCCCAAGCAGGCTCTGTGCTGACACCAATGCAGGGCTCAATCTCAAGACTCTGAGATCATGACCTGAGATGATAAAATCAAGAGTTGGACACTTAAAACAACAGAACCACCCAGATTCCCCCAAATTATCTTATTTTTAAGTGAAGTACATCTTTTGGTATTCTTTCAGCCATGCTATGTTAAAGGCAAATTGTCTCTGAAAGCTTTATTTCATGCATGTTTAGCTGGGTATAGAATTTGAGGTTGACTGTTCATTTTCTCTCAGCAGTTGGACAATATTATTCCATTGTTTTATAACATTACTTGGCTAACTGTTGATCCTTAGTTGATAACTTGTCTTTTCTATTTTATTGTTTTTGAGTGTTTCTTTCCCTCTATTTTCTTTTATGTTTTGAAAGCTCACCAAAAAATAGTTGTTAGATTTTTGTTTTTAACTCTTCACAGAATACATTATTTTTTTAATCTGAAGGCTCATATATTCAACCTGGAAAATGTTCATCCAACTTGTCTTCTATTGATTCTTTCTTTTCCTTATTATAAAATGCCTATTAGATATATCTTTCATGTCTTTTAATCTGTCTTCAGTGTTTTTCTATCTTGTTCTGTCTTTGCACTAAATTTTATGTAATTTCTTCATATATATTTCTGGTTTATGAATTTTCTCCTCATCTGTGCCTGATCTGCTATAAGACTTATCCATTAAGTTTTAATCTTAACTTTTATTAAGCCTTTTAAATATCTATAAAGTTCTAATGGGCTGTTTTCTATTAGTCTTCCTTTTCATTGCTTCCTATTTTAACTAACTTACATTTCTTCTTTAATACTTTATATAGATATATATCTTATAGATTCTGTCATAATTTTTATTATCTTGAGATCTTAAGTTTGCTAAAAGTCCCTCCCTCCCCCCTTTTTTTTTCCTGCTGAATCTCTTTCATGGTGGACTTTTGATTATGAGCTTAGCTGCTAGGAGAAATCTTTATTTAACTCTGTTGTTCTGTGCCCGGAATCCTGGACATATCTATATAGAATTGTTTGCATCTTCTCTGTGGGGATCCAGATTCATAGTAATAGTAAGAGGTGGAGGAGAAGGGAAAGAAGAAGGAAGAGGAGGAAGAAGAGGAGGAGGAGGATAAACAGCGGCATGTAACATTGAGATTTCATCATTTTCCAAGCATTGTTTTATGAACTTATATTAATGAATTTAATCTCCATGGTAACTATACATACATACATACATACATACACACATATATACATACATATGTTGTTATTGTCTCCATTTTAAGGGGGCAGGGAAGGTTAAACACATTGTAGAAGTCACACAGCTAATAAATGGCAGAGCTAGAATTCAAACCCACATTTGGCTCTAAAATGCAACTAACTGCTATGACATTTGCTATGTTCTAGCCATGTTGCTATACAGGAAGAATAAATTAAGATCCCTTTCCTATGTCCTATATCTGGCATGTCCTACATGTCTGGGCTTTTTGTTTTCTATGGAGAATATATATTTTTTAACCCAGAGATGGGGCAAAGCATATACATCCTTGCTCTTCCTTGGGGGTAGTAGGTGATTTTGCTAATTTGTATTTATTTCTAGCATTTAGCACTCCTGTGAAGTGTCTGGATTCATGCCGAGTTAGGAAATCCAGCTTTATAAACCATCAAGTCTAGGTCACAAGGTTATTGAAACCTCTCTTTGGACAGTTGATTGCTGGCATACCACTCAAAGTTCTTATTTTAATTTCTCTTTTCATTTTACTTTAAGGAAGTACCTTGCTTTCTTTCTGTTACTTACATTGTTTCTTGGTTTCTTTCCTTTACCTTTTTCTTATTTCTTTTCAAACTTGGTTATCTTTCTGACTTTTTTGGGATATATTTTATATATTTTACCCATATAATATACTTCTAGCCAGAGTTTGGGTTCTTCCTTATATTAGGTTACCATTTATGGGGAATCTTCAGGCTTAAATAAGAAAAACGAATTAGAGTAAATGGGTCAAGAAAGAGGAACAAAAAACATATATAAGGAACAGTGGTAAGAAGTGAAACTAATAAAATATATTTAATCAGCATAATTAATGATATTGTAGTTGTGAATTTTAATTCATTGTAAGCAAAGTGAAAATTCCTAAAACTAGATTCTTAAAATAGAGTACATAGGGTCTAAAACCACAATGACAACAACAACAAAATTCATAAAAACTTGAACTATATTCCAGGTGATTTAAAAGAAACAGAAGTTTTGTTTGGACCATTGGCTTATTATTGACACAAAATT
Source organism: Suricata suricatta (assembly GCF_006229205.1). Taxonomy (NCBI): domain Eukaryota; kingdom Metazoa; phylum Chordata; class Mammalia; order Carnivora; family Herpestidae; genus Suricata; species Suricata suricatta. The sequence continues at coordinate 47,853,293 of NC_043716.1, read as the reverse complement.
TTAAAGTGTTTTTGACCTTCTACCCTCCCTTCCATGAGACTTTTAGAACATCTTTATTGCCTTTGTTTTTGCCAATTTTAATATAAAAGACATATAATATTTCACTGTTGATTTAAAAAAAAAAACAGAATTACCAAGGAGAAAAATATACATATATAATACTGTGGCTTAAATATTTTTTAAATTATTCTCTTTTCCAGAACAACTCTCAGCTTTATGATTATTAACATCTGTGGATTGGGAGCCATGTCAAATATTTGAGATTTCCCAATTCATGGACTTTGGCTTCCTGTTTCGCCATTTACTTTGGCAGGTCAAGAAAAGTTTGCAACTCTTTACAGAGAGAGATAGACTACGCAATGGGAATTGAATAAATTTTATTTTTTTCCCAGTCTTCATGCATAAAAACTGACCTGAATCTTTTTATAGGTTTTTTTAGTCCTTGGCAGTCTGCTTATTTTTATTTTGTTTATAAGCCTCTGAAATCCCGCATCCTCTATGAACAGAGCAGGAGAAAGGAATTTGTTCACAATTCTTCATTTGTCCAAATTAGGTGTTTCTCTATGGCAGACTATGGGTTGCTTAACTTTATGAGGAAAAAAACCTTCAGTTGCAGCACATTCTGCCTATTTAGTATAAATTAGTCAAATATATCGTTGGCAATTGGGTTTAGGCATTAGTAGTGAAAAAAAATAGCTAAAGATTTCTGTACACATTTAACTACTTTAGTTAGTGGTTGTTTTTACTTGTTTATTGCTCTTTCCCATCTTGGTCTCATCATGTCCGACAGGCTAGTTCTATTTTCCTTGTTTACCATTTTACCCCTTATCCCTGAAGTTGAAAGGCCAAGTGCACAAACACAGGGTTTGTTTTCTTCCCAACCAACCACTGAACCATCATTTCCCTGCAAATAATTGGCTTAGGGAAGAAAGAGCAGAAAACAAAACAAGTTCATTATGTGCAGCTTGGTCTGACTACACCCCCCCCCCCCTTCAGAAGACAGCCTGGGGAAGGCACCCATTTAAGGAATAAATGAAGAAGTAGCAATAAGGACACTTTAATTGTTGCTGTACCCAAAAAGAGAACTGTGCTTTGACAGTGTTTCCAGAGTAATTTTCCTGACGGTAAGTAGAGCTCTGTTTGGGTGTGCTATGTCAAGTGTGTGGGTGGACACTGCTAAAATCAGTCTATTTTTCAGATGTTTCCAAATACTCATATGTACTATACTGAAGACCTAATGATAAAATTTTCCAATTTATTCCTAATCAACTTTTATTGTGCAGGTACAACAGTAGGATATAGGAAAATAGTAAAATTTGCCTCTGTACTAGGTGAGGGAGAATTGTCTGAATATTTTGTTACGCAAATCTAAAATAATTTAATTCTGAGATTAAAAAAACTGAAAAAAAATAGTCTCTGTTGCCTTATTTGCAAACATTTGGGCAAAATTACTTTCTATATGATTTCTTTCTTTCTTTCTTCCTTCCTTCTTCTTACTTGTTAGTTTGTTTCCTCAGTTATTCAAGGACTACAGAATTCAGAAAAATGAGATGAGTTCTTCCATTCTTCTTGTGTCTCACAATCAAGTTTCAGGTAGTGTGAATCTGAATTGCTATCTCACAGTCTAGCTCTTTTGGATAAAACTTTCCTTGTCCTCTGAAAGAGAAATGCTACAGAAAAAGAGTTCATTGAGGTTATGCCTAGTGGACATAATTAATTATTCAAATGAATTGAAATAATCAGAATTTTGGTTAATTTTATTAGCTCTGGTGTTTATATTTAAACACAATGAACAAAAATTATTAATCAGATGTGATATAATTCAATTACTCTACTCAGTTAAATTTTTGGTATAAAAATTTAAGAAAATGTGAAGTAGTTTGCAGGTCCTGAAAACTAATGACATCTTTTCCATTGTTATACTCTATATTTTCCTGAAAATTGTGATACTGACCACTATCTCCCTACTGTTACCCACTCTCCCAAATAGCTTACAGTGAGTATATTTGATGTAAAATTCTGCAACCATGTGTTATTAAAATGATATTTTAAATTCATTTTTTGTAGTTCTTAAAGGTAGGAACTATTTTCCCCCAAAATATGATCAAGGTTTTTCTTTTTGCTTTTCTCTTATTATCCTCAAGGTGTTTCTTATTACACTTATTTTCTGGTTTATGCCACACCTTGTTAATTTTTTCCTCGTTTGTTTCCTTGTTTGCAGGCTAAATGAATATGAAACAGAAAAGTGTGTACCAGCAAACTCAAGCACTTCTGTACAAGAATTTTCTCAAGAAATGGAGAATGAAAAGAGAGAGCTTATTGGTATTTTTGAAAGTTTGCCTCTTTCTGCAGCTCACATTATTCTTTTATCTTATCACCTAATGATGCTCTCATTTTATATTTTAAGTAGCAAACTGGATTTATTGATTTTGAGGTTGCCTCTAACTGTGCTTGTCGAATTGAGAGTCTTATAGCAGTCCATGAAAAATAATGTAGCCTTACAAAGACTAAAAATATTCTTCATATTTTTTTTTAAAAAAGAGAGTAAGTGAAAATTTAATTGTATGGGAAATTGTAAGCAACTATTTTTTTTAAATTAATGTTTATTTATTTTTGAGAGAGAGAGAGAGAGCATGCACGCGAGCGAGTGGGGGAGGGGCAGAGAGAGGGAGACACAAAATCAGAAGCAAGCTCCAGGCTCCCAGTTGTCAGCACAGAGCCCAACACTGGGACTTGAACTGATGCACCAAGAGATCATGACCTGAACCAAAGTCAGACTTAACCGACCAAGCCGCCCAGGCGCCCCAGGAAATTATAGCATCTATGAAAGTTGCTGCCATATGTAACCAAATTAGAGTAAAGAAATAATAAAAAATAGTCCCTAGCAGAAACTGAGAAATTTTAATTTGGGGCACTTATTTTCAAAGCCATGAATTTTCTACATAGAGATTATTTCCAAGAAGTACAACCAACTTAACACCAGTGATTGTCAGTTTTCATTAGGTAGGTGGGCTTTCGACAGGTAATTGCCCCAAATCTCAGAGGCTTAACTCAGACTTTGCCCATAGACTAAATAAGGTTGGCAGTGAAACTGAAGTGGGTCTGGTAGGTGAAGAAATCTTTACACAGTCAGGGACCCGGGCTCCTTCATCTAGGAATTCTGCCATTTCCCTAGGCCTTGGAGATCTATCCTGGATGGTCTAACTAGTCAGAACATCAGAAAGAACAGGGACTGAGACAGAATATAGAAGGTTGTGCAAGGGCCCACAAGTCAGGCCTTGAAGGATGCATATCATTTCTGCTCACGTTCCATTGGTTAGAACTCACTCACTCAATCACTTGATCTGACTTCATTTCCAAAGACTGGGAGTATAGTCTAACAGTGTGCTAAACAGGAAGAGGTTACTGATATTGGTGAACCACTGGGTAATATCTAACACTCAGTTCCTTTTCATGTTTTTTGATTTTGAATACAAGACTATGACAAGTGACAAGAATGCTGCTATTTGCCACCATGAACTCTGTCTGAAATCCTCTGTGTCTCAGAGACTATAAAGCCAGATGCCCAGGCATAAGAATTGTCATCCTATTTGTCACCCCATTGGTTTTTATGATGGCTTCTGCAGTAGTTCATGTGTTAATGCAGAAGGTTAGTTCTAGTGTTGGAGAATGATCTCTGAGGCCACTATCTCAGTATGCATCTTTTGTTGGGTTCCCTTTGATCGGAAGAGTAGAGAGCAAAGAGAAGCCAACCAAGTGGCAAAATAGAAATTTATCTTTGAAAGTTCTCTGGTATTGGCTGAGCCTTTTGAGGGAGTATAATCTAAATTCATTTTTCCTCCTGTTACAGGAATGGATGTTCCCAATATTTCTGGGACTGTATATGGGACTAGTTGCACATTTCAAAGAAAAGATATATATTCCTGAAATTCCTCCTCGGGTTCTGGGAAGGGCAGATAACCTTAATAACTCTACAGGTGTTGTGTACACACCCATCTCTGATATTGCGCAGCAGATAGTGAATGAAACGGCATTTGCTTCCTTGGTTAAAGGTAGGTGTACTAATGGCAACAAAGAATTACTGATATTATTTCATATCTTTTTGAATTGGTGTATACATGTTTAATTCAAACTGATGGTGATCTATCATGTGAATTATTTAGGTTATCAAGATAGCCTATAAATTTGGTTCGTTTTTCCTTTCTTTCATAACAATTAGTTTTTTAAAAATCTTTCAGCTTGATGGGGGTCCAGTTTAGGGAGGTCTACCTTTCTATGGCATTTATCTAAAACAATTAATTTATAATTTCACATTTGCAAAATAGTGTCTAGGAGAATATGCCATTTGTGGGTGCAGATGTTCTTAACAGGGAAATACAGTGATTAAGGTTTATAACTCAGGGAAAAAATCTAAATAAAAGAAATTAAATCTGGTTATTAAATAATAATGTCAGAACTATGAAAAGTAAGGATGGATAATCTAAAAATGCTTTGTCCGCATATGGTATACTTTGTAAACATCTTTAAAGGTCTTCCTTCTAAATGAAATCACTAGGTAACTGAGATAACGAAGATAAAATGTATATTTCACTCACTGGCAAGGTGGATGCAGTTTAGTGGTCTACTCTTTAATCCTCAATTTCTAACAGGTGACTTTGTTGGCTGTTAGAAATACACTGACTTGGCGATCTTAGCTCCCACATAAAGCAAAAATCAGATGAGATGTCTTTGCTTCAGTAAATCTGAAATCTGGAATCCACTGACGATACAGTAACTATTCCCATGACCTCTATTTTGTATCCTAATTCTCTTATGCATGTATAGAGCATGCATATCTGCTAGTATAATCCTTCTATGTACCTAAAATATGCCATAATACTTGTCATTATTAAAGGAAACACTCAATTCTCATGCACGTCTTCTGATTCTAGAATCTAAAACATTAAAAAAAATCCCTCCTTGCCTTTTGGGATGTTTCATTTAAATGGAAAATGATTTTAGTTTAATTCTAGTGAAAACCATATGACGACACAGTTGGATATTCCATTGTGGTGAAACTATACAATCCTCTATGTCTATTTTTACCTTATCATTCACAGAAAGAAGAATCATTGGAGTACCGAATCAAAAATCCATGGATAAAATACTTCTAGAAAGTTTCACAGATCTGGTGGGAATCATCTTTAATGATGCTTTCTCTTATAAGTTAAAATTTGCTCAGGGATATCACATTCCACTTTTGAGAGAAGATCTTTTCACAGGTGACTTCCCATATAAAATATCATTATGGTATTTTTCATGTTTTTAACATAAGGAGTAGGTTGGGATGGGCAACAGAGATGCTTTTGATATAAGATGATAAAATCAATAGAGCACATTGTATCGCTGAACTTATTCCAAGGTCAATTGTATCTTCCCACTATAAAACATTATGGAGTCATCCAATGGATATATAGTGAGCGCATAGAGGCACGTTGCAAAGGATGCAGAGTGATCAAGACTGAGAGGTCCTGGCCTCAGGTGGGGTTCCAGGTTAGCAGGAAAAGCACGCATTGAACAGTTAATGACAAGTCCAAAGAGAGGTGCTGAGTGGGTGGGAGACTTAGACCAGGGGTTCCTAATAAGCTATGGGGTTAGAGAAGTCTTACGGGACGAAGTGATGTTGAAAACTAACTAGAAGGAGTAGCACACGGGGTTGGGGGGGAGCAGTGTATTTCAGATAGACAAAGGGAGGACAGGTGTGAAAATCCTGAGATGCCAAGAGCCTCTGGTAGCATACGTGGAAGGAGATCAGTATAGCTGTACAGAGGACATGGAGATGAATGTGACAGGATAATGAAGCTGAAATTGATGCAAGGGCTAGATCCTGTGACATCCTACAAGCCCAGAGTGTTTGGGAACCCTTGAGGTACTTTAATCAGGGCAGAGAAGAGCTTAGACTCCCAAGCCTAAGGGAGCTCTCTGGATATAGCCCACAGAATGGATTGCAGAGCGGTCGGGGAGAACACAGTGAAACATACCAGGAAGCCAAAGGCAGCTTGGACAAGACTGGAGGCAGCTGAGAAGGAGAGTAAACGGGTTTGAGGGCCTTTCAGGAAGCAGAATTGATGTGACTAATAGAATCGGTTCTTTTCCATTCATTCACTGAGTGTCTTCTTTGTGTCCTGCACCGTTCTGGCCCTGGGGATGGAAGTGAACAAGTCACAGAGGGGAGCCTGTTTGCACAAATCATTTCCAGTCAGGGACAGGGGATGCACTCTGCCAAGTGGCGATAAAACAACAAAGTAGAAAAGAGCAGGCTTGGAAGATAGAGCCTGAACGCTCTTTCAGATATTTTCATTTATGGTGGCCAGGGAGGACCTCTGTGCTGAGTTCGCGTTTGAGAAGAGATGAGGATAGAGGGAAGGAATGAGCCATGGATCCGTCAGGAAGGAGAGCATACAAGCAAAAAAAGTTCTAGCACAAGAGTGCATTTAGCATCTTGAGGCACAGCAAGGAATCCAGCATGGTAGGAGCAGAGTGTTTGCTTTCATTTTCTTTTTAATATTTATTTATTTTTGAGCAAGCACAGTTGAGGGAGGGGCAGAGAAAGGGCAACAGAGGATACAAAGTGGATTCTTCGCTGACAGCAGTGAGCCCAGTGGGGAGGGGAGACTCGAACTCATGAACTGTGAGATCATGACCTGAGCTGAGGTCAAAGGCTCAGCTGACTGAGCTGCCCAGGTGCTCCAGCTTTCATCTTTTCATTTCTAAGGTTTCCTCTGCATGCTACGGTCTTCGTGAATAAAATCGCCTTATTAAGAACTTTATTTGCTTTTTCTTTCTATGTGGTCATAAATTCTGACTGGTGGAGGCTCCTCTAGATTGTCTTCTCTTGGATTCTCATTTCTTATTCTCTAACGGCTTTTATCTGATAATGTTGCTTATGGTTATGCCTCCCTTTGTGCTTGTAGCTCATTGTTGGAAAGGGTATGATGAACTTTCCTGTTCTTTGGCCAAGTACTGGAATGAAGGATTTGTGAATTTACAAACTGCAATTAACGCTGCTATTATACAAGTAAGAAAAGTTCTAATAATTATGGGTTTTTTTTTAATTTATTTTTGAGAGACAGAGAAGACAGCGCAAGCAGGGGAGGGTCAGAGAGAGGGGGAGACACAGAATCTGAAGCAGGCTCCAGGCTCTGAGCTAGCTGTCAGCATAGAGCCCCATGTGGGGCTCGAACCCACGAACCGTGAGATCATGACCTGAGCTGAAGTCGGCCACTTAACCGATGGAGCCACCCAGGCGCCTCTTGAAAAGTTCTAATAATTAAACTCATTCCACAGGAATTGAGATTTTGACGAAAGCTGATATATGCTCAGATTTTAATACATTTATACAGTGAAGCAGGTATACAAATTTTGAAACTGGATTTAGGTGAAGGAACACACTGCTTTTATTTTTAACTTTAAATTTTCAAGGGGTTTCAGCATGATAGGAAATTCCAAAAACCAACGTACAAGGAAACCAAAATTATGGTCCATATATCCACCACCCAGTTTCTTCTAATGGTAAAATCTTACATAACCACAGAATAATATTAAAATCAGGAAATTGATATTGGTATAATCTTCATAGGGTTCAGATTTCCCTATAGCTTGTTCAGTTCCTGTTTTTTAAACAATGATTTTATTTGTTTAACCCCTACTCTAGATTGCAACAAACCACTCTGTGACAGAAGAGTTGATGTCAGTTACTGCTATCAATATGAAGACTTTACCTTTTATTTATAAAAACATTTTTCAAGAGGAGATGTTTATTTTCTACTGCCTTCTTTACTTTTTTCCATTTATGCATTTTATATCACTTAATGTTACAAAAGAGAGAAAAAAGTATAAGGATTTGATGAAAATGATGGGTCTACAAGATTCAGCCTTCTGGTGAGTAACTGATTCAAGCAGCGCAATGAATAATCAGAAAGCAGTAAAAAAAAATGTCATTATTTTAAAAAATTATGGTTTAAGCCTGAGACATTGGCTCTTTGTTCTTCGGTTCTGACGTTTTGATTTCGTCCTTTTAAAATTGGGCAATGCAAAATAGTGATTGTACTTGGCTGAGCCCTTCTAGCATACCATGAATATATTGGCTGATGCTGTGATGGAGTACCATTACGGTTGAAGAGAATGGAAGAGTTTGCCCAATGTCAAATGGATGAAATGCACCACAGATGAAACTGCAACCCAGCGGTCCTGATTGCAACTCCGCTCCTTGGTTTTCCCATGACTATCCTTTGATTACTCTACACTTCTCATGTTGAGGAAAGTATGATCTGATAATGGCTAGCTTGTGTTCAGAGGTTTTATCAGCAGGGATATATTTTTCTGCAGCACTTAAGTACCATGTGTTGGAGTTGAGATAGCCCATAAAATGCAGCTCTTAGGTTATACAGCATTTTGGAAGGGCTCAATACAAACACCTGTTTATATATGGATATATTTGTACCTTGACTCACTCAAAAGCGATTTAGATGATTTTAAATATATATTTAAACATATGTATATTTACGTGTGTACCTATCTGTCTATGTGTGTGTATTAGCATTAGAATACAAACAAGTGATTGAGGGATAGAAACAAGGACCTAACAAAATGATAACAAGTAAGACTAGAAGACAAAAATGTAAATCATACAAGCTTTCAGCTTGCAAGAGGCCAAAGCATAGAATTCTGCCATGTAATCGGTTACAAATCCACATTGTCTGGGAAAATGAAAAGTAATCTTTTTATTTTTACCCTAAAAGAAACCTAATCTGGAGCACCTATGTGGCTCAGTTGGTTAAGTGTCCAACTCTTGATTGCAGCTCAGGTCGTGATCTCATGGGTTGTGAGTTTGAGCCCACAACAGGCTCTGCAGTACAGCCTGGAACCTGCTTGGAATTTTCTGCTTCCTTCTTTCTCTGCCCTTCTCTCTCAAAAGTAATAAATAAACTTAAAAAAAAGAGAAAGAAACAATGTTTTTCAATACTAAATCCTGGGAAATATGTCTTTGTGTAGTCCCCACATCAAGAAAATTACTCTTTATGGATGTGGAACTATCTAGAATAGATGAGGAATTGTTTATTGAACAATCATTTGTACGTTACATGTTCCTTAAAATAAATTTATGGTCTAGGTAATTTTAAGTTTTCTATAAAGTATATTTTATTAACAGAGAATTTTGATTCTAATATACTTTAATTGTGAAATAGAAAGAGAGGAACTGTGTTTCTGAAATGAAAAGGAGGGGTTTGCAGTGAAACTTTGGCAAAGGCAAAGGAATGAATGGAGTCTGATAAGAGGGTTGAGAGGGGATTCTGTTTAAAAAGGACTGTTTTTCAGTTCAGATCCCTCTACTCCCCTGAAAACAGGTAGGCACAAGTCAACTCTGGATTAAAATCAGAAAGGTATTGGATATTTAGATGTGGATTTATCCTCAGGATAAATGCTTCTTAGTATGCATAAATGAATATATATATAAAACTAGTGAAAAATATGTATGTGTATATATATATATATATACATATATATGTATGTTTATATATATATGAAACTAAGAAGGAAAAAACAAATCTGAAATGTTTTTATTAAGTAAAGGTATCTATTGGAAATAAATTTTATCACAACCTTTTTTTAAGTAATGTGAAATAACTATGAAATATCATCAGCATTTATTACTTAAGTGTGATGACTGAATTGCTCTGTTTTTATCATGAAGGTTTTCATAGCTTTATTAACATCCACCCCCCCTCCCAAGCTCCCTACAGTGAGTTCCCTTTTTGAGGTAATGTTTTAAGTTCCTTCATTTGTAATTCTCCTACTCTAGAGAATTTCAATTCCCACCTGTAGTAGTTCCCTTCTGTTCTCAGGAAGTGGATTCTGTGGAATGCCATATCCTTCCCCAAAATGCTGATGTTTCTAACAAAGGCTGAATCACTGTAATGTCATGACCTTTAAAAAGAAGTCGAATAAGCAGTAATTAAACCTGTTGTACTGGGACATATTGATCCAAGTTCCTGGTTTTAATACTCTATTTTTTTCAGTTCTTGAACCTTTTTTATTTTTAATTTTTTTTAACATTTATTCATTTTTAGAGACAGAGACAGAGTGCAAGTGGGGGAGGGGCACAGAGAGGGAGAGACACTGAATCCGAAGCAGGCACCAGGCTCTGAGCCGTCAGCACAGAGCCCAAAAAAGGGCTCAAACTCACAAACTGCGAGATCATGACCTGAGCCAAAGTCAGACGCTTAACTGACTGAGCCACCCAGGTCCCCCAGATTCTTAGTTAGTTGGGATTTCATGTAGAGGCAAGAGGACCAAGAGGAGTGTGCACTGTCATCTCAGCTTTGTTACTGATTTACCCTGTGGATCTTGAATAGGCTGTGAAGTAACAATAGGATCTACAGTTTACTTCTCGGTAAAAGAGAAAGCTTAGGCTCAAAGACCTTGTGGTCCTGTTAGATCTAAGACTGAATACTATTTCTTAATAGCCACCTCATAAAGACGTGAGCACCAGCACACCTAAAGCAAAACAGTATGAACATGGAGGACTGTTTCCTAATTTATGTCAGCTTTAAAAAAAGAAAAGATGAATAGGAATGGCAAGAATAGAATGGGCCTGGAGGAGTTAGGAACTTTCAGTTTTCTACTAGGAAGAGTGGAGGTCCTGCGGCTGAAATTTTCAAGAATGATTCAATTATCATCTGCCCCCAATGACTCCACGATTCCTTGATTGATCAGCAGCCATTCTATTCCCTCCCACGTCTACAGTTAGAACACCTTGGCAATCTGTCATAACACAGAAGGCACCGAGAGCTTAATCTCTTCAATTCAGCAATTACCACTTTGAGACATTTTTGTGCATTTTCCCCCCAAAAAAAGACAAGTACAAGAGTGTTCTTAGCAACAGCACGTCAGAAATGCACAGGAGAATATTAGGATTTAGCCAAACAATGAAATATTATATGGCAGTGTATAATATTGTACGTGTCCATTGATAGAGGTGAGCAGCAGCAGAACACAAACAAGGCGATACTATTGATGCAGGTGTTCATACTGTTTATTCAGTAAGTGAATACAGAGCTGATGCCTAGCGAGGAGGCAGCCCCACAGCCCTGCCAACATAATATTAGTAATATTTTAATTATTCATCTAAGTGGCAGGTAGAACGGTAAACACTATCATTCTTTAGATTTTTTGAATGTTTTAAATATTTCATAATGAAGTTAATAATTGAAATAACTTTTTGTCTTCATTTAGGCTCTCCTGGGGTTTAATTTATGCTGGCTTCATCTTCATTATCTCCATCATCATTGCAGTTGTCATAACATCTACCCAAATTATATTCATGACAGGCTTCATGGTCATATTTACACTCTTTTTCTTATATGGCTTATCTTTGGTAAGTTCATACATTTATTACCACATTCTCTGTTTTAGATCTTAGCTAGCTATCGTAAAGATGAAGTCCCCCGGAGGATTTCTTTCATGTCCACCCTGGGTGCATGCGTGTGTGCATGTGCTTGAGAAAGTCTCTGTGAATCGTTGAGAAGATGATGTGATATAAAACACAATTGGACCTATCTTTGGCATAAAGGTCTGCATTAATGAAATGATGCATCAAAAAGAAAAAAGCATTTGACTAAAAATATTTTTACTCTCAGACTATTCTAGATGGTTAATGAGGACATGCTTGAGGAGTGGACCCATCTCTTTGTCCCAAAGTTACCTCTAACGTGGTGACTTGCACAGCGTCTCCCTTTGACACTTCACCTTGCCCTCACTTCCCACGTCACCCCTCTTCCTTCATAAAACGAGAGCTTCCACATTCCCCCACCTCCCAGGGTGTTTTCTGGAGAGGGTACATATGTCTTCTTCCTTAAGACATTAATTTGGTTTCTTTCAGTGTTTCCAAGTCTGCATTTCTATCCTTTTCTTCAGTGCACACAGCTTTTCCCCCCTGCCTTTTCTTCACAACTAAAGCCTAGCAGTTGAGGAGGGCAAATAAGGATCCTCTTTACAAAGGGGTTGAGGGAAGGACTGAACATTGTGATGTCTTAATATCTTCTTAATATCTGTCTCACGGATACATATTTATGTTATGATCTAAAGATCCGTATTTATTGTGGAGTGACTGCTTAACAGCGAGATGTCTTCTCCTCTCTCTCTTTCAGATAGCTTTAGTATTCCTGATGAGTGTGTCGCTAAAGCAAACAGTCCTCACCAATTTGGTTATGTTTCTCCTCGTTGTCTTTTGGGGGGGCGTGGGATTCGCTGTGTATTACAGACGACTTCCTTCATCTCTGGAGTGGATTTTGAGTATTTGCAGCCCATTTACCTTCACTGCTGGATTGAGTAAGGTAGGAGCCTAGTTAGTTGCTTTCTTATTGACTTTCAAGAAAAACATGATATTTCATAACTCTTCATGGTGGCAAAAAATTCTTTTTTTAATGTTTATTTTTGAGAGAGACAGACAGAGCATGAGCAAGGGAGGGGCAGGAAGAGCTGTCAGCACAGAGGCCGATGTGGGGTTCAAACCCATGAGCTGTGAGATCATGACCTGAGCCGAAGTTGGACGCTTTACCAACCGACTGAGCCACCCAGGCGCCCCTAAACAGTCTTTCACATTAAGAGCATTTATGCTAAACAATTACAGCCTAAAGCTGGACTTGAGAATGTTATTACTACAGTATAGAGAAATCATCATCACGTAAGGAAGTTTGAATAAGAACATCTTGAATAAAACAGATTTTCCCCTCTCAGATGTATTTTCATTTTGAAGAATTTTTTTCTTGCTTCTCATATGCAACTATTTACCTTTCTTTTTTAATTATTTATTTAAATTCAACTTACTTCACATAACGTGTAGTCTTGGCTTCAGGAGTAGAACCCAGTGATTCATCACTTACAGATGACACCCAGTGCTCATCCCAACAAGTGCCCTTCTTAATGCCTCTTGCCCATTTAGCCCATCCCCCCCAATTCCCCTCCAGCACCCTTTAGTTTGTTCTCTGTATTTAAGAGTCTCTTATGGTTTGCCTCCCTCTCTGTTTTTATCTTATTTTTCCTTCCCTTTCCTATGTCCATTTGTTGTGTTTCTTAAATTCCACATGAGTGAGATCATATGATACTCTTTTTTTACTTTATATAATGAAGGTATTCTCTATTACTAATTGTGTAAGCCCCTTTTGGAAATCTCAAATCTGAAAAGTTTTCAAGAGTATAAAGACCATAGCAAATAGTTACTAAGTGTATCCAAACACTCATGAACTAGATCAAGAAATAGAGCAATGCCACCACTCCAAAGTTCCTCCAAACACTCCTTCCTCCTGAAGGCAAGACTTTTGTGATCTTCGCTTCTTCATTATCACCTCAAGTGTATTCCTAGGCATAATTTTTTAGTGTTGCCTGTTTTCAACTTTATAGAAGCGATATTCTACCAAGGGTATGTTTGAAAATCTTGCTTTCTCCCCTCCACTCACCATTATGTTTTTAGATCTCATCCATAGTTTGTATGCAGGTATACTATAGTATTGGACAGTATTCTATTGTGTGAATATGCTGAATATGATATTGATTTTCTTATTGATGGGCACAGATATTTTCCAGTTTTTGACTGCTGTTAACTCTGCAAAAAAAAACCTTATGCACATATCCTCGTGAAAACGAGCATTCAGTTCCATTTGGTGTATATCTAGGAGTTGAATAGAGTATGTCTTAATCTTGATACCTACTGCCAAATATTTTTCCAAAGTTGTTGAATCAATTTACTTTTGCACCAAATGTTTCAGAGTTACAGTTGTTCTGAATCTTTCCTGGCATTTGGTATTGTTAGTCTTCCAAACTTTAGCATTCTTGTGGATCTGAAATAATAAGCCTTGGGATATTAATTTGCATTTTCCTGACTTTTGATGAAATTTAATTCTTTTTCATATACTTAGTGGCATTTTGGGTTTTTTCTTTTATAAAGTGCCTATTAAGGTCTTTTCCCCATTTTTTTTTACTGACCTTCTTATCTTTTCCTTACTGCTTTGTAGGAATTTCTTATATATGCTAGATATGAGCCATTTGTTGCTGACATTTTTACTCTCTCAGTGGCGCTTTTAATGAACAAAGGTTCTTAATTTTGATAAGATCCATTTGTCAAGTTTTCTTCTCTGTAGCGTGCTTTTGCATCTTTAAGAAATCAGTGCATTCTCCCAGGGGTACCTGGATGGCTCAGTTGGTTAAGCCTCCAACTCTTGATTTTGGCTCAGGTCATGACCTCTCAGTTCATGGGATCAAGCCCTGCATCTTGGTCTGTGCTGACCGTGCAGAGCCTACTTGGGATTATCTCTCTGTCCCCTCTCTCTGCCCTGCTCCCGCTCACAGGTACACACATGCATATGTGCTTTGTCTCTCAAAATAAATAAATAAACTTAAAAAAAAATTTTTTAAAGATTATCTCCCATGTTCTTTTCTGGAAGCTCAATTGATTATACTTCTATATTTGGATATAAAATCCATTTCAAAAGGACTTTTGACTATCTATTTGTAGAAGCACTATTAATTTTTCTACATGAATATCCAATTTCTTCCACTTCATTTACTGAAAAGACCATCCTTTCCCTGAGTAGACTACAGCATTTCCTTTGTTAGAGTTCAAGCAATCATGTATTAACATTGTCACATTATCTTAAAATTGTTTTTGCTTCATGTGTCTTGATATATGGTAGTAACAGTTTTACCACATGATTTTCTTCTCCAAAAAGAGACTTTTCTATTCTAGGTTATTTGAGTGGTGTGAATTTTAGAATTCATTTATCAAGTGATACACACACATATGTATGTGTGTACAAAGCTGTTGACACTTGGATGCAGTTGAATATTTCAACAAATTTCAGGGAAATTGGCACTTTTCTTTTGATCTTGAATAATATATCTTCACATTCATTTTTTTCTTTATAATTGTTAAGTGTTGAGAGACTTGCACATTTTTTTATTTAATCCAAAGTTTTATATACTTTTTAAAATACTTTTGATGCCGTTATAAATAGCATCTGTGTTTAGACTCTTATTTTTAAATGTTTGTCATAAATGTAGAGAGATTCAACTGATTTCTGTACATTGGCACCGTATCCACTTTCTTTGCTATATTCTCTTATAAAATTAGGGGAGCCTTGGTGGCTCAGTTGGCGAAACATCCAACTTTTGATTTTGGCTAAGGTCATGATCTCATGGGCTCATGAGTTCAAGCCTCACATTGTGCTCTATGCTGACAGCTCAGAATCTACTTGGGATTCTCTGTCTCCCTGTCTCTCTGACCCTCCCATGCTTGCTCTCTCTCTCTCTCAAAAGTAATTAAATAAATAAATAAACATTAAAAACTAGTATTTTTCTAGGTTTTATCTTGAGATCTTCTTATGTATAATCATATTGTCTCCAAATAATGATGTTTCTTTTTTCCTCTGCATTTTTTAATGCAAGTTACTTATTTTATTTTTTTTTTTTTTTGCCTTATTGCAGAGGCTGGGACCTCTAGTACAATGTCGAATAGAAATGCAAGCAAGGGAAAAGCTTTCAACATTTCATAAAAAGCGTGATTATTGGTATTGGTCTGTGAACTGCTGTTTTGCCAGGTTTAGGAAGATCACTTATCTTCTTAGTTTGTGAAGAGACTTTCTTTATTATAAGTGGATACTGAATTGTATCCAATGCTGTTTTTTGCATCTATTTCACTAACCACTTTAGTTTCTCTTCAATCTGTTTTGTGTTGAATTACATGGAGTGATCTTCAAATGTCAACCCAGACTTGCATTCCCAGAAGAAACTCAACTTTGTCATGAAATGTTAACATTTTACATAAATGGAGTTTATATTGTCCAGTGTGAGGCACTGGGCTTGCAAGCTGGACTTCTTGTGTTGAATTCAGATTTTCACTTCTTAGTATGTGATTTCGACTTGATTGGTTAAGCTACTCAGTCTCTCTGTGCTTCAGTTTCACCATATGTAAAATGCATATAGAAATAATATGGCTTATGGGTGTCATGAGTTGCTCAGCCAGTTGAGCATCTGACTCTTGGTTTCAGCTCAGGTCATGATCTCATGGTTTGTGAGTTTGAGCCCCATATCAGGCTCTGCTTTGAGAATGCAGAACCTGCTTAGGATTCTCTCTCTCCCTCTCTGTTCTCTCTCTCTCTCTCTCTTAAATTCAATAAATAAATAAACATTTTAAAAAATAATAAGGCCTACCTTATGGGGTTATGATAAGGACTAAATGAGATATTACAAAATACCTTAGAACAACATCTAGAACATTATAC
This sequence comes from Suricata suricatta, assembly GCF_006229205.1. NCBI lineage: Eukaryota > Metazoa > Chordata > Mammalia > Carnivora > Herpestidae > Suricata > Suricata suricatta. The sequence continues at coordinate 47,836,977 of NC_043716.1, read as the reverse complement.
CTACTGTCACATGACAAAATTATAAACATATCTTTATTTGCAGTAATAACTAGAAAAAGAAGTTCTCTTATCATTATTCTACTAAGATGCTTCAAATAATTCTTCATGTTATTTCAAACACTTGTATTTTTTGCTGCATAGAATAGATATTTTGCAATATTGCAATGACTTTATGAAAACAAGAAAATATCCTATTCTTAGGACATATTTGTTTTTAAATCCAGTATTTCCTACCAGTGTTCCTTTGATTGTTGTCAGATAGAAATAATTTCACCAATTACTTCATTATAGGGACTTCTTGAAAAAGATGTTTAATAAAATGATAAACCTTACTGCTGTACTGGATTATTTCTGTGTATTTAATTTAAATATTTATTAATTATTATTTTTGCTTGAATCTTAGATTATCCACTTGGAGAGTACTATGAATGGTATAATTTTTCCTGACCCTTCAGGAGACTCCTATGTAATGATAGCAACTTTTTCTGTATTGGCTTTTGATGCACTTTTCTACCTGGCATTGGCATTATATTTTGATAAAATCTTACCCTGTAAGTAAAAGTGGCTTTTCTCTGACCTCTGCACATGTTGATCACATTGTATTTCTTTACTTAAGCTTATATAAATGTACTTTAAGAAGTAAAGAATAATAGGGGCACCTGGGTGGCTCAGTCGGTTAAGTGTCTGACTTCGGCTCATGTCATGATCTTGCCATTAAGAGTTTGAGCCCCGCATCAGGCTTTGAGCTGTCAGCACAGAGCCTGGAACTGCTTCAGATTCTGTGTCTCCCTCTCTCTCTGCCCCCCTCCCACTCTCTCTATCTGTCTCAAAAATAAACATTAAATTTTTTTAAAAAAAGAAGTAAAGAATAACAAATATTTCCTATCACAAGCTGAATGAGTTCTTTATTCCTAGTTTATAATTTTAACAGTTTGAAGGAATTTTCATGGGAAAACAATTCTTCTTCTGATTTTAATAATGTACATTATGAATATGCTGTAATTAAATAATTTTACTTTTTTTAAGAATCCCTGAAAGTGTTTTCAAAGAATGATATATAAGATTTGTTTCAGAATGAGCTGAAATAAATTAGTTCTTAACATGGCTTTGGCTAGTGTAGATCCATTGTATGGTGGAAGCGTTTAATAAATAGTTCTTAGAAGACTGTGGGGCAGACTGTGCATTGAACAGCTAGAAAGAGCCCCTGGTCTGGAATAATCAGGTTCTCCCCTACTCCCTGTCCTTCTAGGAGAATCATTTCAAAAGGTGACATGCCTTTCCTTTAAGGAAACAACAAAATAAAAATGAGAGAGGACATTTTCAGCCTGATCCTGAAATGTTTTCATCTGTTGTTCATATTTACAGAACTATTTTACCCAGTTAAATTTTCTCTGTCTTACCAACAACCAAAAATTTCACAAGTGCAGAACTCTTTCCTTTTTTTTTTTAATGTTTTATTTATTTATTTTTTCCCATAATATTTTATTGTCACATTGTTTTCCATACAACACCCAGTGCTCTTCCCCTCAAGTGCCCTCCACCCTCACCACCACCTGTCGGAGTGTGCATTCTT